>NC_090818.1:32094314-32140314 GCF_000390325.3 Nicotiana tomentosiformis
AAAGATCTTTTCTCTCTCTCTTACTAAGACACAAATATCACCTTTTCACCAAGATTTTTGTCCATATTATTCTATACTTTCCACCAGATCCGGGGATAATTCGAACATTCAAGAATTTGTCTGTCATCTATCATTGTCTGGAGAAATAACCACCTAGTTCCCCCTTTATTGGGTGAATCGTTCCTTCTATTTACTTAAATGCCATTTATTATTGGTCGTTGCTATTTAATGCTCTATTATTGCCCACATCACTTGAAATGATTATTGCGCACCATTATTATATTTTTACCGGATCTGTCCAATATTAGTCACGCTTTCGAAACTCGCATCTAGAAATATTATTATTAATTAGGTTTAACCCCTTAATACATAAGTTTAATTATTTGAGCCAAGGGTTACACTTTTTGGTCAATTAAGTATTCCATTTCGTGTTTAACATCTCAACCAACAAGAGAGTTGACGTATGTGGGCTTATTTAGTTATTAGAGAACTTTTGTATTAGGTCATATGATGTCTAGCTGCAAGTAGTGGTGTTCCTACATGCTGGCCTTCCGTTTCCTGTCAAAAGATTAATGTAAATAAAATCTTTTGTTTTCTTCTTTTATGGTGAGGGAAAGTCTGTCCTGCCTTGCCACGGGCTATATTAGTTAATGATTGCTATTTTTTAGTCCCGTGTTATGATCCCTATTCCATCTTTAACACATCTTTAACACATTCCACGGGCTTTATCAAAAAATTGATTCCTCTCAAGGTTGAGGGGGGATGGTCTTACTATCCCTGGGGATACCATCAGTTAAGCTTTGTAATGCCGTTTGGACTAAAAAATGTTGGTGCCACTTATTAACGCTTAGTAAATCGAATATTCGAAGAGCAAATAGGTAAATAAATGGAGGTTTATATTGACGATATGCTAGTTAAGTCCCTGCGAGCAGGGGACCATTTGACACATTTGCAGGAGACCTTCGATATACTAAGAAAATACTACATGAAACTCAACTCGGATAAATGTGCATTCGGGGTCGGCTCGAGCAAGTTCCTCGGCTTTATGGTATCAAATCGGGGGATCGAAATACACCCCGATAAGATCAAGGCAATCGAAGACATCACAGTCGTGGATGATGTTAAGGCCGTACAAAGATTAACAGGTTCTTCTCACTGCTCAAAAAGAAGAACAATTTTGCATGGACCCCAGAATGTCAACAAGTATTGGAAGAATTAAAGCGCTACCTCTCGAGCCCGCCACTGCTTCATACTCCGAAAGCGAACGAGCAACTCTACTTGTACTTAGCAGCATCGAAAATCGCGGTAAGTGGGGTCCTAGTCCGAGAAGAGCAAGGTACGCAATTTCCTGTTTACTATGTTAGTCGAACTTTAGGTGAGGCCGAGACTCGATACCCACACTTAGAAAAATTAGCGCTTGCCCTAATAAGTGCCTCTAGGAAATTAAAACCATATTTTCAGCGTCATCCGATCTGTGTGATGTCTACTTATCCCCTTCACAATATTTTGAGAGCGTTCATGAAATGGTTAACAGGAAGATTTCGAGGAATTTGGCTGGTCGATTGCGCGAGGTAATGTCAGTAAGGAAGAAGGAATCTTGTTAGGTTCCAGGGTCATGTAATGGTAGCTTCAAGCTAAGTGGGAGAGCACATCGCCTACAATTGGATTGCTTGGTTGTCTACTTATGAGGTTTCTAGCTATCGGCATATTGGTGGGTTGTTACGACTAAGGAAAGAGAACATCATTGGTGATTTGAGCCAAGGATTTGAGGAATGTGTGCTACAATTGGCCTTATCGATTCATGTTCAGGCTTTGGGAAGACTCGGAGTTTATGCTTCGTGTAGATGTGATGTACAAGGAAAGTGAGTCAGCCGAGTGCTTCTTTGAGAAGGTGTTCATGTGCTAGCAGGGCCTTGGAGTTTGATCATAATTGGGAACAAGTCAGAGTGGGTGACTCTCAACAATGGTTCTAGTGGGTTCAAAAAAAAAATCAAAGTGAGATGCTTAAGGATTTTGAGCCAGTAGTATGGTTAGGTATTGAGATTTTGGAGTAGATTATGAAAAGTGGCTTGGAGTGATCTACGTTACCTTCAGTCTGCGGTGTGGAATTGGAGGAATGGGGGAAAATAACTTCAGATTCATAGAGGGATTTTCAGAATGGGTGTACTAGTTGAAGATGTGAATATGCGCATAAGGAGGGTATGAGATGGTTCGTGGGTTTTTGAGATAATGTGGTCTCATGAAATAAGATCACTCAGGATGAGTGCGGATTTGGGTTCATGATGTTTTGAATAGAGCTATTATATTTCTAGGGCAAGCCCCGAGTAAATTAGAAGATGTGGCTCGGTTGGTAATGGTTGAATCAGCACGGTTATGGCAGTGACCAGTTTCTCCAGTGTGAAGTTATACATGTAGTTTGTGGTTATAAACTTGGGCTTGAGCGCCACCACAACTTGGTTGATTTGGGAGGTATTCGATTCGTATGGCTTTGTTGTGTAAAGGGATTTCCGGAAGAGTTATGGCAGTTTGGATCACGACATGAGGTTGTATTTTCTGCGGTTTGGGAATTTAGTTGCGTGTTACATTGGTTCTTATGAAATGAGCTAAGTAAAAGGTTTCTATATGATGAAGTATTTATTCTATTAGTGGATCATGGGTTATTATGGAATTCTGGTACTCTCACGTATTGGCATGTTAGGTGCAGTGAGCGGCATGGGAATTTGGAAGCCTAGGATCAAGGTTGCGGTTCGGTGCTGACAAGAATTTCACGAGCTCGGATGAGCAGGGAAGAATTCATATGTTTAGAGTAAGCTGGTATTGTCTTTAGCATCACCTGAGATCGGTGTCTTGTGTAAGAGGCTTTGTGTATTGATTTGCGGCTACATCATTAGTGTGGCCGGTGGTATGGATGTGCAGACTTGTTACCTGATGTGGAAGGTCGTGGGAGCATATACCATAGGAAGATTGTATAAGTGTGATATGTAGTCACTTGATTGATTAAAGATTGAAACCAAGTATGGAGATTTGGTACAATCGTTAATGTGAGAGTTTAGGCTTGAAAGGCGCTCTGTTCAGTTGGTTGTGAATTGTGGAAGTTTGTTCCGGATTCGACGGCTGTTCTTGTGTGTCATGGGAAAAAGGTCATTGTGGATCCTTGAGAGGTTAATTTCCCAAGCATGGTATGATAAGAATCAGTTTGAGGTCCGTTGATGGTTCTAGATGTGGATGTGTATTCTACACCAGCCTGGGTATGTTCATTCAGCATAGCATTCCTTATAGAGGAGTATTCATGCATGGGATGTTAATTTCGTAGCCAGCTATTTCATGTAATACTCTATTGTGCCATGTGGGTCGTGAGACGACTTGATTATTTGTACAATGTGTTGAGGTCCCGCATAGCGGTGGTGTTATGTGAGCAGGATAGCTCTCGAGATGTAGATCATATATCGCACCTTAGTTGTGCTTGAGTTTTATAGTGTATGACGCTACCCGTCTCCCCGGGATTTGTATTATGCACTCCGTGTGCTTGTGGTTGATATTCGGGTATTTCGTAGGTATAAACATTTCTGGCTTGATGGGTATTTCCCTATTTATTATTATGTGAGGATCGGGTGGCACGCCGCCACGGGTATCGTGGTTGGATCGGGTTGCACGCCACAACGGTATCATGTGTGGATCGGGTTGCACGCTGCAACAATATGATGTTGAGTACAGTTCCCCATATCTATTCTTGTGTGTTTTGTTTCTCATTTTTAGGAAGGTTCATAACATCCTTTCGGTTGTTTAATTAGTTACGTGGGTTGAGTAGTTCTTTCCAGAGTTCATTTTTCTTATGTATCACATTCGAGTTTGTAGCTGGTTGGCACATTGTGGCATCATATGAGATTTTTGGCAGCGTCTGAGTTGGCTTATTGCCTGAGCAGCGTATACTGGGTGAGACGAGATTAATGGACCTGAAATCACTGCGATCGGATTTATATGAAGTGTATTAAAGAGCAAATACCTTTATTTGGTTCATAATGAGGTAATGGTCCTTGTCTAGAGGAGAAAATCAAGGTTTTGTTGACTTGGCAGTTGGTATGAATTTCTACACATCTCTTCCGTCGTGACAACATTTCAAGAGTTGGAACAAGACTTATATGTGTTATAAGGTGTGTTGTGAGCATCAGATTAGTGGGATTTCATCTATTGTTGTCAGAGGATGTTATTATGGTCATGTGAATAATGCGGTGCATGGTGTGAATTCAGTGAGAGTATACAATCATGTATTGTTACATCGTGTAGTGATTGAAACGGTGTCCGTATGTTGGAAGCAGGCCTAATAGAGAATTTTGGATGTTTGAATTTGGCTCTAAGGCCTATTTACCTAAATAAAGGGGAGGATCTTCAGATTTGCTCGAGCTAATGTGCTCAACTGAGTTGTGGTAGCATGGGTAGGTGCACGAGGTGTTAAACAGTGATTTCAGACAACTCCAGAGCAGTTCTTAACACGTTCGAGGACAAACATATGTTTAAGTGGGAGAGAATGTAATGACCCGACCGGTTGTTTTGAGCTCTAGCACGTCGTTCGGCGGTTTGAGGCCATGATCAGCTTCACTTCAGGTATTATGATTCGTACGTGTGGTCTGAATTGAATTTCGGGGAGTTCGGAGTTGATTTGGAGAGAAAATTCTAAATTCAGAAGCTTTAAGTTAGAAGAATTGACTAAGGGTTGATTTTGAGTAAACGAACTCGGAACCGGGATTTGAAGGTTCCAACAGGTTTGTATGATGATTTTGGACTTGGGCGTATGTCCGGATTGGGTTTTGGATGACCCGGAAATATTTCGGCGCTTATTACGGAAGGTTGGCATTTGGAAGAATTTCATAAAATTGGGTTGAAGTGCATTGCAATGTTATCGATGTCCGTTTCAAATTTCGAGTCTGGAAATAGCTCCGTATGGTGATTCTGGTATTGGGAGAGCGCTCGGATGTGGATTTGGAGGTCCGTAGGTCATTTCGAGGTCATTTGGCGAAAGTTGAAAATTTGAAGGTTTTGAGCAGTTTGACCGGGAGTGGACTTTTTGATATCGGGGTCGAATTTCGATTCCGAAAGTTGGAATAGGTCTGTAATGTCAAATGTGACTTATGTGCAAAATTTGAGGTCAATCGGACGTGATTTGATAGGTTGCGGCATCGATCGTAGAAGTTGAAGTTTCAAAGTTCACTAAGTTTGAATTGGAGGGTGATTCATGTTTTTAGTGTTGTTGGATGTGATTTAAAGACTCGAATAAGTTCATATGACATTTTAGGACTTGTTGGTATAATTGGTTGAGGTCCCGAGGGCCTCAAGTGGATTCCAGATGGTAAACTGATCGAGTTTGGGCTTGGAGGAATGCTGGAGCTGCTGCCATCTGGTGTAACCACACCTGCGAGATTTTGGCCGCAGGTGCAGAGCCGCAAAAGTGGCCAGGAGGTCGCAGAAGCAAAAAAGGGAGTGTGGGACTGTGTCCGCAAGTGCTGACGATTTACCGCAGAAGCGGATGTGCACCTGCGGGGAGTTTAGTGCAGAAGCGGGCTGGGCAGCTGGGGGACTTACGCAGAAGCGGAACATTTTGCCGCACCTGCGGAACTGCAGAAGCGGTCTAGTGAGCGCAGGTGCGGAGGTCGCCTGGACAGAATACATAAGTTAGCCCAATCGGGTTTTGGCTCATTTCACCTCTTTTCTCTCGTTGGAGCTAGCCTTGGGAGAGATTTTGGAGTGCCATCTTTATCAGCTATTATGGGGTAAGTGATTTCTTCACATTGTGAGTTAAATACATAATTTTTATATGGATTCAAGCATGAAAATTTTAGAAATTTGGGATTTTGAAGAAAAACTTAGAAATTTGTACTTTTGGATTTTGACCACGAAATTGGATATGGAATTTGGAATGAATTATATATTTGAGTTCGTGGGGTTATGGGTAATGTTTATCTTCAAAACAAATTTCAGAATCCGGGCACGTAGGCCCGAGGGTGATTTTTATCGACTTTTCGAGCGGAGTTGGAAATTATTGTAAATTGAATTATAATGAGTATTAGAGTATATATTTATGGATTTGCACCTTTATTGACTAGTTTTGGAGCGATGAGCATTGGTTTGAGTTGCTGGAAAGGCTTTAGAGCCGGTTATGGTATTTCGGAGAGAGGTAAGTCTCATTTCTAACCTTGTAAGGGAGAATTAACCCCATAGGTAAATTAAATTATTATGTGCTTCTATTTGTGGGGGTTACGTACGCACGAGGTGACGAGAGTCCGTGCGTAGCTACTATTATGCTTATGTCTGGGTAGTCTAGGACCCATATCATATTGTACTTGCAATGTTTGCGCCCTACTTGTTAATTTAATTGTTTAAAATATTTAGAAACTCGATAAAGGAATTGTAAAAAGGTTAAACTTTATTTACTTGACCGTTAAATGAGAATTTGTAATTCTTGGAATAGTTGCCCCTTAATAAATCTTGAATTGGTTGTTTAATGTGTTTTCTCTTTTGTGGTGCGGGTCGAACGCCTCGATAGCAGATAGATGTATCGATGGTTCGTGTCGTTCGACCCTCGGCAGTGAACAATTTAAATATTATGTTGGATCGGGCCGTACGACCTCGACATAATTTGCGCATGATAAATCTTTGGAACCCATCTTATAATTGATGTTGCTTTCTTTGGCTTGGGATATAAATTGTTATATGACGAGAATAAGTGTGGAAAAATTTTCTATTAATAAATGAATTGTCCACTCACTTTTTGGTATTGAGTTTACAACTATTTTATACAATTCATGCTTAAGTATAATATCAGTATTTATTATTAGCCCATAGTAAGTGTCGGAGTCGACCCTCGTCACTACTTCTTAGAGGTTAGGCGGGATACTTACATGGTACGTGTTGATTTACGTACTCATACTACACTTACTGCATATTTTTGTGCATGTACATATATGTCTAGTGGCCTTGTGGGCGCAGAGACGCGGTTATTACGGGGACTTAGGTGAGCTGCATTCTATACTACGATCCGCAACCAGCAGAATCTCCTTAAGAGTATTTATATTTTTTCTGTCCAATTTGTATTTCGGACAGATGTTGTATTTTATTTTACTTCCTAGTTGATGCTCATGCACTTGTGACACCGAGTTTTTGGGTGATTATGAGTTGTTTGGTATTGAAATTGTAAAAAATATTTTTATTTACTCTGTAAAACCCATCTTTTATTATTAAATTGAAGGAAATCGTGATTTCAAATACTAAAATGAGTAATTAAATTAATTAAGTTAGGGATCATCACGGCCTATAATGGATTTTGGATCGTGACATGATGTATAGGTTGTACATGTACTATACGCTTTTTATACATCGTTGAACAATATATATATTTTTTATATACTTAAAATACACAACAGCTCGGAATACACTAAGAATACATTGTCAAACTCAAGAAATATTGTGAATATAATAAAATTATACTGAAATTATACAATTGAAATCTTTGGGGAGTTTATTTAAGTGAATCATATTTGAAATAGTACACTGGGTATAAAAATTATATTAAAATTTTACTATGGATCACAAATTTTATAAAAATTATATTGTGAATATAATAAATTATACTGAAGTTATACTGTGAATATAATAAATTATACTGAAATTATACTTGAATATAATAATTAATTATACTGAATTATATTGTAAAACTCGTGGAAGTTATTTATGGCCCTAGGAAGAGTGAATCAAATCATACTGAAATTATACTAATGTATATTTTGAAGACAAAGTACATAAAAGTTTTATACCTAAACACAATTAGATAACCAAAATATAGCATGGATTTTAATTGTGTTTAGGTATAAAAATGGTATGTACATCGTCTTAAAAATACATGGATACTTTGTTTATTTAATTGTGTTTAGGTATAAAAATGGTATGCACTTTATCTGCAACTTGATTAACATTTACTTGGGTTAGGTATAATATTTCGTTGTCGAGTTTGGGTGTGAAAATGGAAGATATGGAAGCATATATGAACATATAATAGACGGATATGTATGTATAATATTCTTAATATATTTTGTACATTTTATTAAGAGACTATTGGAAAAGAATATAGGAGAAGTTAAACATGATTTATGGGCGGGAGGGGAATGATGTGTTAGCAATGAATGTATTTAGGAGATGATGGCAAGAATTAAGGAGATAAAAGTGAAGTCCTAAATTTCTGTAACATTGCTTAAACTCCACGGATGAGGGACCTCTATAAATACTACCACTAACCTAAACTAAGTTTTCCCCTGCCTTCTTTAATTCCCTGATCGTTGTTTCTTCTCTTTCAATGGCTTCCCTTACCAACCATTGTTTCTTCATCTTTCTATTAGTGATCTCCTCTTTCTTTTTCGCGCAGGCTGAAACTTCCCCGTTTTATTCCATTTACAGCTTCGGAGACAGTGATTCTGCTTCTACTTCTGATCATTTAGCCGTTGTGCTTGGTCTGCCTTCTCTACAACATTACACCAAAGAAGGCGTTGAGTTTGAGTCCGGTATTAGTTTCATGACGCCTGGAGCAACAGTTATGAGTCCCTTTTCCTTCATAAAGAATGGCATCCCAGCACCTCAGCAGTCTCATCACTCTCAGATTTCCGCCTTTATGAAACTCTTCTATAAGGATTGCTTCTCTTTTCATGACTGCGGCAGGAACAAGATTCTTCAGAAAGCTATCGTCTTTATGGATCAGCCTGGTTATAATGATTACAAGCATTCTCTTTTGCATACAAAATCTATTTCCGAAGTGTCCAAACTTGTCCCTGGTGCCGATTAACTGAACATAAATGAAAAACAAACAGATGAGAAGAATCAAATTTTAAAAAGCAGTGAGGAGCCTCAACTTGTGCCAACTTGTCAATAATCTTAATGCCAAACTCCTTGTTATATGGGTTATTAGCGTAGGCGTTATGACGTACAACCTGACATAGAAACAGAAATAAAATGGAAGTTTATAAGCAAATTATCATGTCAAAAACAGTCATCTGATTGTAACAATGATCATCTGTGGCAAGTTTTGGAGGAGTTGCGATTGAAGTACCCTGAAGTTGAAATTATATATGTGGTTATTACAAGGCATTTATGGCTATTCTTCGCAATCAATGCACTCTTGGGATTCAAGACTAGTAAGACGTTGATGAAAGTTTGTTGCGGTAGTAATAGAAGGGGTTCGTTTAATTTTGATCCGCATAAACAGTGTGGAGAGAAAAGAGTTGTAACATGTTCTGATAGGGCTTTGCATATACATTGAGATGGATTTCGATAAACATCTAACGCTTCGAAGAATATGATTGACATTCTCTTCAGCAAAAATGATTTTGTATTTCCAGAGTTTAAGTTCGCACAAGATCATCATGCAGCGGCAACAGAAAGGCACACTTCCAAGATTTAGAGATTAAGGTTTGTTTTAATTTGCTCTAATTTTGGTATGATGAGGTTTGAAGAAGCAGTCTTTTGCTTTGGTAGGGTAGGCCCTCAAATGTTGTTTTTTCTGTACAGTGTGGCTAGCACCCTCTTGTTTTTTTACTAACATTAAATTCTTTCAAATTTTATTACAAATTCAAAAACAAACATGAGAGTTCAGGCAGAGGTACAGTGCTGCTTCTTCTTTAATTTAATACAGTAACCTATTATTCTTTAAGACCAATTTACAGTCCTCTTTCACTAAAAATAAAAATTAGTAAACAAACTCAAAACTTATCAAAGATTGCCAACATTTTTTTTTCTTTCCAAATTTCGATAAATAAAATATGATTTCATAGTTTCAATTTGATTTTTATTATGGATGACATCTTTGATTGGTTTCATGTATGTTTACCCTTAAAATTGGTTAACAATTAAACTTATAATGTGGTTCTAAGGACTCGTGATTTCACTTAATACCAATTGATAAATATGAAGATTAATAACAGGAATGAACTATAAAGTAAAGCAAACCAGTGTTAGAATGGAACTCAGCCCTCGAGTTTGGATACCCTCGAACTGGTTGATGTAAGAACAATTAAAATATAACAAGCCGATGAACAATAGTATAAATGAGAAAGAGTATTATATTGCTTTGATATCTGTGAACAATCTGTCTTACAAATGATTAGAACCCCCCTTTAAATAATAGAGAAATTCCACTTATGGTATAATTCTAATTATAGAAGAAAATCCTATGATTAGCTAATTAGTCGTTTCTAATTTGATCCGTTCCAAGGTTTACGCCATGATCCTCGACCAGTCACGGATATCTCACCTTTCTGTTATTGTGCTATCTTCGATCTTGCTCGATGTCTGTCTCATTTGGCTTCGATCGCTACTAGCCTCGATCTCGACAGGTACCTCGATTCTGAACTCGGTACCTTATCCTCGTGATTTAGTTTGTTCCGTTATGAGGCCATACTTCGATGCAACCTCCCGGTCTCGGTTAAATAGTAAAATCGGATGGACCCGATTTTAACCGTATACAGATAGTCCCCTCATTTTTTGGAGTGAAATGACAAGAAATGAATTAAGCCTTTGATTTTCTACCTCGACCTATCATGACGTCATCCTCGTGACGTAAACGACGGGAGTGACCGAAACGTCCCGTCGGTACAGTTCTACAAGTCATTAATGGGTGTCAGTTGGTGGTCGCCCACTAGTGCCTTTGAACCATTGCCGTGAATCCAATAAATAGACCCCTTCCTCATAGATTCAAACTTTACTTTCACTTCCTTCTAACTCCAAAGCTTTTACATCTCTTAAGTTCTTCCCTTTTACAAATCTTTAGGTTTTGCTGTTAATCCTTTCTCAAATGTCAAGTCCTATTATCTTCCTCTTCTTCAAACTTACACAAAAATGGCAAAAACATCGAAAACGGTACCACAAAAAGAAGCTGCTTCATCTTCTCAACCGGCCAGCGGGAAAATGCCGGTGGAACCCCTTCTTGAGGAATGCATTCCTGGGGGGTCTGCGCTAAACTCCGATTTCAAGACCGATAAAGCCTCGTCGATTCCTGTTCGATGCAAGCCAATGTCGAGGTATATATGCTCGATAACTGAGGGATACCTTAAGAAGGTAAAGAAAGACTGCAACTGGGCGGGCAAAGAGGTGATGATCCTGACCCCCGAAGAAGACATCACCACCCATGTGGAAGGATTTCTAAGTGTTTAAACTTACCCTTTCACGTTGGGCCCTCTCGACCCTATCATCGTTGATTTTTGCCGTCAATATCAAATAATAAAGGCTAAAGAGCTTGAAGCTGATGCTAGAGCATTGGCCTCTTCCGATGATGATGGCAGCAAGAGCGGGTGCGAGAATGGGGAGGACCTCGATGGAGAAGAAGCTGCCCCTGAGGAAAATTAGGAATCTTAGGCTTTTCTTTTTTGATTTTTTGTGCGGGACCCTGATCGGTCCTTGTAAATATTTTCGTACAGATAAAAGATATTTTTTCTCTTTGACTTGCCTTTATTCTATTTCATGCCTCATGAAAATTCTATTTCATTCATGCCTTCATGCCTTATGGAGATTTTACTCACAAGTTTGGGACTTTAGGCAACTAGGCCGAAGTCGGAGCAGTGTAGTCTTTAAAATCGAGTGAGTACTTGCTCGAACTTGAAGTAGAGTGACCCTTACATTTTAGTTGAGTAAGGACGATTTCTCGAACTTAAAAAATAAAATTGCCCTTAGGCTCTTGAATTAGGCCGATATGGCTTCAAAAGAATGGCTTTTCCCATTTTTCGGCTTGAAAATTTAATCATAAAAATTTGTCATGCCACGAGATAAATTTGTACCCATTAGGTTTTTCGAGGATTGGTGTTATCAAAATCCTTTGCTTTGTTTTGTCTTAGCACAAAATTGTCCGAGAGTTCGAACAATTCGCTCTCCCTTAGGGTTTTTCGAGAGTCGATATTATCGAGACCCTTAGTAATTCAGCCGAGGGTTGCCTTTTTTAACCGATTTATGAGAATATTTGAAGGCATGTTTTATAAAGGAATTCGGATGTCTCTAAACCGTGTTAATTTGTCCGTAGCCTTTAGATTGGGATTTGCCCCTTAGGCTTGTTTCCCTGCTATACTTCGAACTCGTTCGAAGTATCAGTCCCCGAGTGGGGTGGACGTGGCCTATAAAATCGAGGATTTCCTTTTTAAGGTCTTACGATTTTGAGGTTTAGTAATTTGATCATGTCGATTTTTTGGACGGCAGTCCCCGAATATAGGGTAAATTGTTTGAACTTCAGTTGTGATCTGCCATTAAGTTAGTTTCCACAATAGATCATAAGTATGAAATTGTAAAGTATAAATTTCTCTAAGCCATGGAACATTAGGTAAGGAAAAATACTTCTTTCAATAGATTATACATGCATACATGTTTTTCCATTAGGGCTCGAGTAATCTACATGGACACGGTTCATTTGACTGTTTGGTCCTTTACCTATCGAGATCCTGTCGACACGAAGTATTTTCCTTGTAACTATCCGAGGGTGATGCCCCCCAGTATTCGAGGTTGATTGTAAAAGAGCCTCAGATACTATTGAATTGCTCTAAGTTAGCACGAACAATGGTTGCCTTGTTAAAAACCTCGCCGGAAAAACCCATTTGGGACAAAAACCGGTCTAAGGGAAAAAGAGTGCAACGCATGCTTTAAGATCTAAGGACTTTGTGTTTGAAGAATCCTTTGGTGTCTTCGATTAAACACCTGCAAATGGTTAGTATAAAATATAAACAAAAATAGAGAAGGTCGTACGAAGGAAAACTTGGCCCGAACTGGGAGTGATATGTTCCAATTGTTTGGTAATTGTTCGCCATTCATCGTACCAAGTTTGTAGGATCCCTTTCCGATGATATCGAGTACCTGATACAGTCCCTCCCAGTTCGGGCCAAGTTTTCCTTCGTTTGGGTCTCGAGTATTGAGGGTGACCTTCCTCAGAACCAAGTCCCCGATTTTAAAGCGTCGAAGATTGGCTCTTAGATTGTAGTACCTTTCGATCCGCTATTTTTGTGCGGCCATTCGAACTAGGACGTCTTCCCGTTTTTCATCTAGTAATTTGAGGCTTGTATTCATAGCCTCATGATTTGACTCTTTCGTTGCATATCGAAACCTGACGCTAGGTTCCCCGACTTCAACCGGGATCAGAGCTTCGACGCCATATACTAAAGAGAACGGTGTTGCCCACGTACTGGATTTTGACGTTGTTCGATACGCCCAAAAGACTAAGGGCAGTATTTCTCTCCATTTTCCCAGATTATATCCCGAATCGGCATATAATCTGGTCCCAGATGAAGTCAATGACTTCTTTCTCTCTAATTTTCTCGAAAGCCTGTTCTTCAACCCACTTAGAGAAATAGTTAGTCATAAACAAAATAATTTTAGTATTACCTGGGGCCGATGGTAGAGGGCCGACGATATCCATTCCCCATTTCATGAATGGCCATGGGGATAAGACTGAGTGGAGTTGCTCTCCGGGTTGGTGAATCATCGGCGCATAACTTTGACATTTGTCGCACTTTCGAACAAACTCTTTTGTATCCTTTTCTATATCGGCCCAATAGTATCCTGCTCTGATGACTTTGTTAACCAATGATTCGGCACCGGAATGGTTTCCGCAGGTGCCCTCATGGATTTCTCGTAGGACATAGTCGGTATCTCCTGGTCCCAAATATATTGGCAATGGTCCATGGAACATCCTTCTATATAGTGTTCTATCTTCGGCCAATGTGAATTGTGCGGCTTTCGTACGTAGAGTCCTCGATTCCTTAGGATTCGATGGAAGCTTCTCGTTCTTTAGGTACTCGATATATTTATTCCTCCAATCCTAGGTCAGACTTGTGGAGTTGATGTCGGTGTGGCCTTATTCGATTACTGGCCTTGAAAGTTGTACGACAGTCCCAGATCTAATCTCGTTGTCTTCGGCCGATGACCCCAAAATTGCAAGGGCATCGGCCCCGTTGTTTTGTTCATGAGGCACACGCTGCAGGGTCCATTTTTAAAACCGATGTAGAGTCATATGTAGTTTGTCCAAGTACATCTGCATTCGATCTTCTCGAACCTCGAAGGTTCTGTTGACTTGGTTTACCACAAGCAGGGAGTCAAATTTGGCCTCGATGACCTCTTCTCCCATACCTTTGGCTAGCTCGAGACCTGCAATCATGGCCTCGTACTCGGCCTCATTGTTAGTTAACTTAGAAGTTTTGATAGCTTGTCTTATTTTATTACCCGTGGGCGGCTTCAAAATGATGCCTAGCCCGGACCCCTTAATGTTCGAAGCGCCGTCTGTGAATAGGGTGCTCACCCCCGATGATGTACCCGACTTTAATAATAGTTCCTTTTCGACCTCGGGCACGAGGGTTGGCGTAATTGCGAAATATTGCGAAGGGGATAAGTAGTCACCACACAGATCGGATGACGCTAAAAATATGGTTTTAATTTCCTAGAGGCGCTTATTAGGGTAAGTGCTAATTTTTCTAAGTGTAGGTACCGGGTCTCAGCCTCACCTAAAGTTCGACTAACATAGTAAATAGGAAATTGCGTACCTTGCTCTTCTCGGACTAGGACCACACTTACCGCGATTTCCTATACTGTTAAGTACAAGTAGAGTTGCTCGTTCGCTTTCGAGGGTCCATGCAAAATTGTTCTTCTTTTTGAGCAGGGAGAAGAACCTATGACTTCTATCTAAAGACCTCGAGATGAATCGTCCTAGGACGGCTATGCGCTCGGTTAATCTTTGTACGGCCTTAACATTGTCCATGACTGTGATGTCTTCCATTACCTTGATCTTATCGGGGTTGATTTCGATCCTCCGATTTGATACCATAAAGCCAAGGAACTTGCCCGAGCCGACCCCGAATGCACATTTCTCCGAGTTGTGTTTCATGTAGTATTTCCTTAGTATATCTAAGGTCTCCTGCAAATGTGTCAAATGGTCCTCTGTTCGCAGGGACTTAACTAGCATATCGTAAATATAAAGCTCCATTTATTAACCTATTTGCTCTTCGAACATTCGATTTACTAAGCGTTAATAAGTGGCACCAGCATTTTTTAGTCCAAACGGCATTACATTATAACAATAGGTGTCGTACTTAGTGATGAACGAAGTCTTTTCTTGATCATCTGGGTTTATTTGTATTTTATTGTACCCGGAGTAGGCATCGTGAAAACAAAGGATCTCGTGGCCGGTCGTGGCATCAATCATGCGGTCAATATTCGGCAGAGGAAAAGAGTCTTTGGGACATGCTTTGTTTAAATCTTTATAGTCTATGCACATTCTGAGTTTATTTCCCTTTTTAGGGACTACGACTATGTTTGCTAACCATTCGGGATATTTTACTTCCCGAATGGATCCTATTTTGAGAAGTTTGTCTACCTCGTCCTTGATGAATGCATGTTTTACCTCGGACTGGGGCCTTCTCTTTTGTTTTACCGGGCGAAACTTTGGGTCCAAGCTCAGTCGATGTGTAGTGATCTCTGGCGGGGTCCCTGTCATATCTAGGTGGGACCAAATCCATATTATTGATAAGAAATTTAATGAGTTTTTCCCTGAGCTCGGGGGTTAACCCCGTACCCAGGTATACCTTTCGATCGGGTAGATGCTCGATCAGTATGACTTGCTCCAGCTTTTCGACTGTCGATTTGGTGGCGTCGGAATCCTCGGGGATTATGAAGGATCGAGGGGTCCAGTAGTCATTGTGCTCGTCCATTCCCTGCTTCTCCGACTGAGTCGAGCTGGTGGTTGCTATTTAGCTTCTTGTTTTCCTTTGGACTCTGATCCCTTTGTTGACGAAAGCGCCGATACTAGTATTACTTCGTCGATCACAAACATCTCTTTGGTAGCATGTTTTTCCCCATACACCGTTTTTACTCCATCCAGTGTTGGGAACTTGGCATTTGGTGAAGGGTTGAGGGGACCGCCCTCATGTTGTGAATCCAGGGTCTTCTGAGCAGTGCGTTGTATCTCATATCGCCCTCGCTCACATGGAACTTTGTTTCTTGAATAGTTCCGTCTACAATTACTGGTAGGATGATTTCATCTTTAGTTGTTTCACTCGCCATGTTGAAGCCATTGATAATTCGAGCTACGGGTACGATCTGATCTTGTAGGCCGATCTGCTCCACGACCCTCGATCGAATAATATTGGCCGAGATTCCTGGATCAATTAAAACACGTTTAACCTGAATTTTATTCCCAGGGATAGAGATTACCAATGCATCATTATGGAGTGTAAGATCCCTTCCGCTTCCTCATCGTTGAATGATAAAGTGCCTTCTGGTACATAATCTCGAGTTTGTTTTTCCCTAGTGATCGATACCTTAGTGCATTTGAAAATGAGCCCTTGTGGAATATCGATCCCACCAACGATCATGTGAATCATGTGTTGTGGTTCTTCCTGCTCGTTTTACCTGTTAGCATCACTGTCTATGAAATGGTTTTTAGCTCGGTCACTCAAGAATTCTCGAAGGTGACCCTTGTTGAATAGACGGGCCACCTTCTCCCTTAGTTGTCTGCAGTCTTCGGTTCTATGACCATGTGTACCATGGTATTTGCATATTCGATTGGGGTTTCTTTGGGATGAATTGGTTTGTAGGGGTCTGGGCCATCTAGTATCTTTGATTCTCCCAATGGCTGACACAATACCTGATGCGTTGATGCTGAAGTTGTATTCTGATAATCATGGTGCTTCTGTGGGATCGGCATATTTATCGAAGCCACTTTTGCTCGTCAGCCCTCGAGAGCTCTGTCCTCGATTGTTCCTTCGATCATTTTGGATGGGATTGCATCCAGGGTCATTGTTTCTACGATCTGCGTTGTATGGTTGATATCGATCTCTGTTTGACCGGGGTTCGCTGTCGATATCCCTTTTGAGTTCTGCCGATGGCCTTGTTTGGATAAACGGAACCGGAAGGGGTCCCCAATTGATCATCCTCGACCCTGATCTTTGACTGGTACCGATTATGTACATCGGCCCAGGTTACCGCTGGATATTCAATTAAATTCTGCTTTAGCTGTCGTGATGCCACCGAACTTCGTTCGTTCAAACCTTGAGTAAAGGCTTGAACAGCCCAATCGTCTGTGACCGATGGTAGTTCCATGCATTCCATCTAGAACCGAGATACGAATTCCCTCAACATTTCGTTATCTTTTTGTTTCACCTTGAAGAGGTCCGACTTCCTAGTCGCAACCTTTTATTGCTCTGGCATGTGCCTTTACGAAGGAGTCTGCAAGCATGGCGAAGGAATCAATGGAATTAGGCGGCAAATTGTGGTACCATATCATTTCTCCTTTCGACAAGGTTTCTCCAAATTTCTTCAGTAGAACAGATTCAATCTCATTGTCTTCCAAGTCATTCCCTTTTATTGTGCATGTATAAGAAGTGACATGCTCATTAGGGTCGGTGGTCCCATTGTACATAGGAATTTCTGGCATTCAAAATTTCTTCGGAATGGGTTTTGGAGCCGCACTTGGAGGGAAAGGCTTCTGTATGAATTTCTTTGAATCTATACCCTTTAGAATCAGCGGTGCCCCCGTTATTTAGTCAACCCGGGAGTTGTATGTCTCTACTTTCTTGTCATTTGCCTCGATTTTCTTTTATCCCAATTCAATCTGTTTAGTGAGCTCATCGAGCATTTTCATAATGGCGGGGTCAGTCCCCGATTCGTTGGCGTTCGAACTTTCCGGCACAGGCTCGGTCCCATGGACGACTTCTGGTTTGATCCTACTCGGTGTTCGGTGTTGATTTTGTAGTTGTGCTATAGCGGCTTGTTGAGCCTGTAACATTTCGAATATCAATTGGAGGCTAACTCCACCATCTTCTCTGCCCTGCGTACCTCGACCGCCTGATCAAACTTCCCTACATACGCTACCTTCGGGATCAATGCCCAAATTTGCATTTAGGGCGACATGTGAACTGACATCGACGGGATTTGCAATTGGTGCTACCTCGAGGTCAGCTTGAGGCACCTCGATCCCTGGGGCGACTATATTGTCATTTTTCCCGTGAAATCTGAGGTCGTTGTCACCATGTGTAGGCGCTGCTTGTGAGTTTGACATGTTTATCCTGAAAACAAAGATTCTTACGAGAACAAGTGTAAAGCAGTGTGTGTTATCGGAATCAGTATTAAGCAATCACTATTATCCTTGGCCCCACGGTGGGCGCCAAATTGTTTACCCTTAAAATTGGATAACAATTAAACTTATAATGTGGTTCTAAGGACACGTGATTTCACTTAATACCAATTGATACATATCAAGATTTGTCACTTTGTTGCCGACGAATTGCTTTCCATTGTCGCATACGATCTCGGCAGGCATCCCGAATCGGCATATAATGTAGTCCTAGATGAATTCAATGACTTTTTTCTCTCTAATTTTCTCGAATGCCTGTGCTTCAACCCACTTAGAGAAATAGTTAGTCATAAACAAAATAAATTTAGCTTTACCTGGGGCCGATGGTAAAGGGCCGACGATATCCATTTCCCATTTCATGAATGGCAATGGGGATAAGACTGAGTGGAGTTGCTCTCCGGGTTGGTGAATTATCGGCGCATATCTTTGACATTTGTCACACTTTCGAACAAACTCTTTTGTATCCTTTTCTATATCGGCCCAATTGTATCCTGCTATGATGACTTTGTGAACTAATGATTCGGCACCGGAATGGTTTCCATAGGTGCCCTCGTGGATTTTCGTAGGACATAGTCAGTATCTCCTGGTCCCAAACATATTGCAAATGGTCCATCGAACATCCTTCGATATAGTGTTCCATCTTCGGCCAATGTGAATCGTGTGGCTTTTGTACGTAGAGTCCTCGATTCCTTAGGATCCGATGGAAGCTTCTCGTTCTTTAGGTACTCGATATATTTGTTCCTCCAATCCTAGGTCAGACTTGTGGAGTTGATTTTGGTGTGGCCTTCTTCGATTACTGGCCTTGAAAGTTGTACGACAGTCCCCGAGCTAATCTCGTTGTCTTCGACTGATGACCCCAAATTTGCAAGGGCATCGACCTTGTTGTTTTGTTCTTGAGGCACATGATGCAGGTTCCATTCTTTAAACCAATGTAGAGTCACATGTAGTTTTTCCAAGTACCTCTGCATTTGATCTTCTCGAACCTCGAAGATTCTGTTGACTTGGTTTACCACAAGCAGGGAGTCACATTTGGCCTCGATGACATCTACTCCCAAAAATTTAGCTAGCTCGAGACGTGCAATCATGGCCTCTTACTCGGCCTCATTGTTAGTTAACTTGGAAGTTTTGATACCTTGTCTAATTTTATTACCCGTGGGTTGCTTCAAAATGATGCCTAGCCCGGACCCCTTAACGTTCGAAGCGCCGTCTGTGAAGAGGGTCCATACCCCCGATGATGTACCCGACTTTAATAATAGTTCCTTTTCGACATCGGGTACGAGGGTTGGCGTAATGTCGGCCACGAAGTACGCTATGATTTGAGACTTTATGGTCATTCGGGGCCGATACTCGATATCGTACCCATTGATCTCGACTGCCCATTTGGCCAATCAGCCCGAAAGTTCGGGCTTATACAAAATATTACGAAGGGGATAAGTAGTCACCTCACAGATCGGATGACGCTGAAAATATGATTTTAATTTCCTAGAGGCGCTTATTAGGGAAAGAGCTAATTTTTCTATGTGTGGGTACCGGGTCTCGGCCTCACCTAAAGTTCGACTAACATAGTAAACAGGAAATTGCGTACCTTGCTCTTCTTGGACTAGGACCCCACTTACCGCGATTTTCGATACTACTAAGTACAAGTAGAGTTGCTCGTTCACTTTCAGAGTATGAAGCAGTGGCGGGCTCGAGAGGTAGCGCTTTAATTCTTCCAATGCTTGTTGGCATTCCGGGGTACATTCAAAATTGTTCTTCTTTTTGAGCAGTGAGAAGAACCTGTGACTTCTATCTAAAGACCTCGAGATGAATCGTCCTAGGACGGCTATGCGCCCGGTTAATCTTTGTACGGCCTTAACATTGTCCACGACTGTGATGCCTTCGATTACCTTGATCTTATCGGGGTTGATTTCGATCCCCCGATTTGATACCATAAAGCCGAGGAACTTGCCCGAGCTGACCCCGAATGCACATTTCTCTGAGTTGTGTTTCATGTAGTATTTCCTTAGTATATCGAAGGTCTCCTGCAAATGTGTCAAATGGCCCTCTGCTCGCAGGGACTTAACTAGCATATCGTCAATATAAACCTCCATTTATTAACCTATTTGCTCTTCGAACATTCGATTTACTAAGCGTTAATAAGTGGCACCAGCATTTTTTAGTCCAAACGACATTACATTATAACAATAGGTGTCGTACTTAGTGATGAACGAAGTCTTTTCTTGATCCTCCGGGTTCATTTGTATTTGATTGTACCCGGAGTAGGCATCGTGAAAACAAAGGATCTCATGGCCGGTCGTGGCATCGATCATGCGGTCAATATTCGGCAGAGGAAAAGAGTCTTTAGGACATGCTTTGTTTAAATCTTTATAGTCTATGCACATTCTGAGTTTATTTCCCTTTTTAGGGACTACGACTACGTTTGCTAACCATTCGGGATATTTTACTTCCCGAATGGATCCTATTTTGAGAAGTTTGTCTACCTCGTCCTTGATGAATGCATGTTTTACCTCGGACTGGGGCCTTCTCTTTTGTTTTACCGGGCGAAACTTTGGGTCCAAGCTCAGTCGATGTGTAGTGATCTCTGGCGGGGTCCCTATCATATCTAGGTGGGACCAAATCCATATTATTGATAAGAAATTTAATGAGTTTTTCCCTGAGCTCGGGGGTTAACCCCGTACCCAGGTATACCTTTCGATCGGGTAGATGCTCGATCAGTATGACTTGCTCCAGCTTTTCGACTGCCGATTTGGTGGCGTCGGAATCCTCGGGGATTATGAAGGATCGAGGGGTCCAGTAGTCATTGTGCTCGTCCATTCCATGCTTCTCCGACTGAGTCGAGCTGGTGGTTGCTATTTAGCTTCTTGTTTTCCTTTGGACTCTGATCCCTTTGTTGACGAAAGCGCCGATACTAGTATTACTTCGTCGATCACAAACATCTCTTTGGTAGCATGTTTTTCCCCATACACCGTTTTTACTCCATCCAGTGTTGGGAACTTGGCATTTGGTGAAGGGTTGAGGGGACCGCTCTCATGTTGTGAATCCAGGGTCTTCCGAGCAGTGCGTTGAATCTCATATCGCCCTCGATCACATGGAACTTTGTTTCTTGAATAGTTTCGGCTACAATTACTGGTAGGATGATTTCATCTTTAGTTGTTTCACTCGCCATGTTGAAGCCATTGATAATTCGAGCTACGGGTACGATCTGATCTTGTAGGCCGATCTGCTCCACGACCCTCGATCGAATAATATTGGCTGAGCTTCCTGGATCAATTAAAACACGTTTAACCTGAATTTTATTCGCAGGGATAGCGATTACCAATGCATCAATGTGGGGTTGTAAGATCCCTTCCGCTTCCTCATCGTTGAATGATAAAGTGCCTTCTGGTACATAATCTCAAGTTCGTTTTTCCCTGGTGATCGATACCTTAGTGCGTTTGAAAACAGGCCCTTGTGGAATATCGATCCCACCAATGATCATGTGAATCACGTGTTGTGGTTCTTCCTGCTCGTTTTTCCTGTTTGCATCAGTGTCTCTGAAATGGTTTTTAGCTCGATCACTCAAGAATTATCGAAGGTGACCCTTGTTGAATAGACGGGCCACCTTCTCCCTTAGTTGTCTGCAGTCTTCAGTTCTATGACCATGTGTACCATGGTATTTGCATATTTGATTAGGGTTTCTTTGGGATGAATCGGTTTGTAGGGGTCTGGGCCATCTAGTATCTTTGATTCTCCCAATGGCTGACACAATACCTGATGCGTCGATGCTGAAGTTGTATTCTGATAATCATGGTGTTACTGTGGGATCGGCATGTTTATCGAAGCCACTTTTGCTCATCATCCCTCAAGAGCTCTGTCCTCGATCGTTCCTTCGATCATTTTGGATGGGATTGCATCCTCGGACGTTGTTTCTACGATCTGCGTTGTATGGTTGATATCGATCTCTGTTTGACCGGGGTTCGCTGTCGATATCCCTTTGAGTTCTGCCGACGACCCTATTTGGATAAATGGAACCGGAAGGGGCCCCCAATTGATCATCCTCGACACTGATCTTTGACTGGTACCGATTATGTACATCGGCTCAGGTTACCGCTGGATATTTAATTAAATTCTTCTTTAGCTGTCGTGATGCCACCGAACTTCGTTCGTTCAAACCTTGAGTAAAGGCTTGAACAGCCCAATCGTCTGTGACCGGTGGTAGTTCCATGCATTCCATCTAGAACCGAGATACGAATTCCCTTAACATTTCATTGTCTTTTTGTTTCACCTTGAAGAGGTCCGACTTCCTAGTCGCAACCTTTTATTGCTCTGGCATGTGCCTTTACGAAGGAGTCTGCAAGCATGGCGAAGGAATCGATGGAATTAGGCGGCAAATTGTGGTACCATATCATTGCTCCTTTCGACAAGGTTTCTCCAAATTTCTTCAGTAGAACAGATTCAATCTCATCGTCTTCCAAGTCATTCCCTTTTATTGCGCATGTATAAAAAGTGACATGCTCATTAGGGTCGATGGTCCCATTGTACTTAGGAATTTCTGGCATTCGGAATTTCTTCGGAATGGGTTTTGGAGCCGCACTTGGAGGGAAAGGCTTCTGTACGAATTTCTTTGGATCTATACCCTTTAGAATCGGCGGTGCCCCTGTTATTTGGTCAACCCGTGAGTTGTATGTCTCCACTTTCTTGTCATTTGCCTCGATTTTCTTTTCTCCCGATTCAATCTGTTTAGTGAGCTCCCCGAGCATTTTCATAATGGCGGGGTCAGTCCTCGATTCGTTGGCGTTCCACCTTTCCGGCACAGTCTCGATCCTGTGGACGACTTCTGGATCGATCATACTCGGTGTTCGATGTTGATTTTGTAGTTGTTCTATAGCGGCTTGTTGAGCCTGTAACATTTCGAATATCAATTGGAGGCTAACACTACCATCTTCTCCACCCTGCGTACCTCGACCACCTGATCGAACTTCCCTGCGTGCGCTACCTTCGGGATCTATGCCCAAATTTGTATTTAGGGCGACATGTGAATTGACATCGAAGGAATTTGCAATTGGCGCTCCCTCGAGGCCAGCCTGTGGCGCCTCGATCCCTGGGGCGGCTATATTGTCATTTTTCCCGTGAAATCCGAAGCCGTTGTCACCATGTGTAGGCGTTGCTTGTGAGTTTGACATGTTTATCCTGAAAACAAAGATTCTTACGAGAACAAGTATAAAGCAGTGTGTGTTATCGGAATCAGTATTAAGCAATCACTATTATCCTTGGCTCCAAGGTGGGTGCAAAACTGTTTACCCTTAAAATTGGATAACAATTAAACTTATAATGTGGTTCTAAGGACACGTGATTTCACTTAATACCAATTGATAAATATGAAGATTAATAACAGAAATGAACTATAAAGCAAAGCAAACCAGTGTTAGAATGGAACTCAGCCCTCGAGTTTGGATACCCTCGAACTGGTTGATGTAAGAACAATTAAAATATAACAAGCTGATGAACAATAGTATAAACGAGAAAGAGAATTATATTGCTTTGATATTTGTGAACAATGTGTCTTACAAATGATTAGAACCCCCCTTTAAATAGTAGAGGAATTCCGCTTATAGTATAATTCTAATTACATAAGGAAATCTCATGATTAGTTAATTAACCGTTTCTGATTTGATCCGTTCCGAGATTTACGCCATGATCCTCGGCCAGTCACGTATATCTCGCATTTCTGTTATTGTGCTATCTTCGATCTTGCTCGATGTCTGCCTCATTTGGCATCGATCGCTACTAGCCTCGATCTCGACATATACCTCGATTCTGAACTCGGTATCTTATCCTCGTGATTTAGTCTGTTCCGTTACGAAGCCATCCTTCGATGCAACCTCCCGGTCTCGGTCAAATAGTAAAATCGGGTGGGCCCGATTTTAACCGTATACAATGTATTTTATAATGAGTGAGTACTGGCTATTTTAAAAAATTGAAATATCAATATTCCTTTAGAGGATGTGATAGTTATTATCCAAGTGAAAGATAAACCAATATAAGCAAACTAAGTGGTCATGTCCAAACGGGCTCTAAATAGCTTAAAAAGGGAATTAAGTAAGTACGGATTTGCTAGAAAGAATTAAAAAAACAAAAAGCATGAGAAAGAGGAGAACTAGCAATTGTAAAGGTTCATATAAAAAACAAAGGAGAGCATGTGATAGTTATGTTAATTATTTTGGAACTCGATAGATAATTCATATAAAAATAGGTGAATTGCTCCTAAATAGATGGATACCATTAAACACTAACTTATGGGAGGATTTGATTATTTTTTCCTTTTCTTTGGATAGCGTTTACTATAACAAATGAAAAAGACAAATACTTCCGATCATGTCCATCCCCTGTATTGGCTTGTATTTGCATAAGATTTTCTCTCACAAGAATAAGTAAATGTCATATTTTGTAAAGCGATATCAATGTCCACAACAAGAATTTTGTCATACCTACCTAACTGAATGTGCAGGTTAAACAATGTAACTAATTATTTTATATATATTCAGTTGTCAAGTCGGTCAAATAGGCTCATATATAATTTACCATTTTGAACTTGACATGGGATTGAACTGATTGACATGAGATAAGAAATTTGTGCTGAACAATTAGGGATACACGTGTAACGCACATATTCAAAAACTAGTTATACTAAAAGTACGAAGCTCCAAATGTCAAAGTCGAATTACCAAAATATCCATAAAAATTGAAGGACTATTTTACCCATTAATTATATATACACTACGTCATTAATATTCTTGTACTCAAAAGTAAACTTACCTTCCAATAAATAATAAATTTGTACTACTTAATGCAGCCTATTCAATTCCAAAGTATTGCTTTCATCTTCCGATACTTCATCGTAAATGTACATACTATCTCAACCTTTAGGAATAAACTTTTACCCTAAGTAAATCATTACATCAACCAAATAGGAAAGGGGTTTATACACGATGATAAATAAAGGGTGATGGAAAAAACTTGCCCCATCAATTCTTGAGAAGAAAAATCACTTAGTGAAAGTGAGAGTGCAATACAAAGCTAGGAGAGAAAATACAATTACAAGAAAAGTATTTCTTGTTCTTCTACCTTTGGGTTGAGATTGTTGAGAAAATTTTCAACATAATTTTTTCGTTTAGTTTGTTCGCGTGTTTCATTGATCAAAGAGTTGATAACAAGAATCAGTCTCGGTGTGGATATGCATAGAGTCTTCGCACTATCGAAGAAATCTTTGTAACGAGACTCTATTCACCAGGTACGTCTAAGATCCGATCTTTGACATGTAAATAAATTTTAAATACGAAAAAATCTTCCTAGGATTGTTATTGTCTTCCGCTGCGTGTTATGAATATCTATATGCAATCCTTCGGTTTTGTAAGTACAATGTGGCTAGCACCCTCTTGTCTTTTTACTAACATTAAATTCTTTCCAATTTTGTTAGAAATTCAAAAACAAAAATGAGAGTTATGTGTAGTACTATCAATGTAGAGCATCATGTATAGCAATTAATATGAGGAATTTTGGGGCCACCTTTTTACATGTGGTTTAAATTTTGTAACTAACGCTGCATTGGTGATATATGTGGAAATGTAACGAATGGTTTTATCTGCATTTGATCTGAAGTTACACTAAACAAAACCGGCTTCACTATCGTGAGAGGTTCAATCAATGAGTTAAGAATATCCAACACCATCACAACATATGAAGCTAGTTCTATCCAGCTCTAGTTCTTGTGGTGACACCTACAAACGAAAAAGACTCAAGCGAGAGAAAAGTGCCCATTCGATCACCTTTTACTAGTAATGATCTGTTAATGAACAACTCCAAAAGACGATTCATCTCGAGAACTAGCAGGACTTTCAAAAATTAAAATATTTCACTATATTAGTAACAGAAACAGTGGATCTTTATACAAGTCATGGAAATAGCTGCACATAGCCTGTCGCAATTGCAATGTCTAAAGTGACAAGGGGTGTAAGGATGACGAAATTTCCAATTGTAACAAAGGATACTGAGTCATTCCTCTGAGAAACTTCATTCAAGTAGGCTTGTCTTTTGATGTTTCTCTTCTGTGAAACAATTAAGAACTTGGTGCTAATCTTCTTCATATTCTTCAAGGGAATGCTGAAGTAATCGTCTCGATCTCCAACCAACTTAGCAAGCTAATCAAGAATTGTAGGGATTACCAGATCTACTATCACTTTCATAACCTGACCAAGGATCTAGTCAGTGATGGTAAGGAATAACTAAAGGGTTATTCCGCTCTCAATAACAAAAGCGGAAAGGAAGCAAAGATCTAGTCAGTTGCAATTCTTCTCACGTTATTATAATACTCCTTCCGTTTCAATTTATGTGAACCTATTTCCTTTTTAGTCCGTGCAAAAAAGAATGACCTCTTTCCTAATTTGGAAACAATTTACCTTTATGCAATGATTTATAGCCACACAAAATATATCTGCCTCATTTTACACTACAAGTTCAAAAGTCTTCTCTCTTTTCTTAAACTACGTGTCCAGTCAAACGGGTTCACATAAATTGAAACGAAAGGAGTAAAAAATATATTTCAAAATATTAAATTTTGAGAAGCGAAAAACAACATAATATGGGACGGATGGAGTATATCATACAATAATTTTCTTCATACATGGGTGATGTTTGGCCATAATTCATTATTTACCTTACATTTTGGTGTTTTACTATTAAATTGTGCAATACTAGAGCTTAATTGAGTTGTTTTTATGTGTAGTGTGGGGTCCATCCCATGAATGTGAAAGGAAGACAAACTTACTTTGACTTAAAGTACCATACTGTCAAATTTACAGGAAATGTGATTTGGGTTGGCAGATTTTTCATTGCTTTCACAAGGTGAAAATTTGACATTTATATTATGATAATGTCATCCATGATGCAAGCAAGGAGAATTGGATGTCTATAAATAGATAGCTCATGATTCAGTTGAAGATACACAAAACAAAGAGAGAAATAAAGAGTGAGATTTCACAGACAATGTATAAGAAAATAATCTGTGAGAAAAATAGAGAATGAGCGATATTGTAGTGAAGTAGGAATATCAAAATAGAGTTATTTATTTTTATCCTTATTAACGAGTAAAGACTTTTAGAATCTTTCAAAAATCATAATTAGAATAATTAATGTGATATAATAAATTATATTAATATTATATTGTGGATATAATTAAATTACACTCAAATTATACAATTGAAATCTTTGGGGAGTTTATTTAATTGAATCGTATTTGAAATTGTACACTGGGTATAAAAATTATATTAAAATTTTACTATGGATCATAAATTTTATAAAAATTATATTGTGAATATAATAAATTATATTGAAGGTATATTGTGAATATAATAAATTATACGGAAATTATACTTGAATATAATAAATTATACTAAATTATATTGTAAAACTCGTGGAAGTTATCTATGGTCTTATGAAGAGTAAATCGAATCATACTAAAATTATACTAATGGATATTTTGAAGAGAAAGTACATAAAAGTTTTATACCTAAACACAATTAGATAACCAAAATATACCATGGATTTTAATTGTGTTTAGGTATAAAAATGGTATGTACTTCGTCTTAAAAATACATGGATATTTTGTTTACTTAATTGTGTTTAGGTATAAAAATGGTATGCACTTTATCTGCCACTTGATTAACATTTGCTTGGGTTAGGTATAATACTTGGGTGTCGAGATTGGGTGTGAAAATGGAAGATATAAAAATGGTATGCACTTTATCTACAACTTGATTAACATTTACTTGGGGTTAGGTATTGTAACGACCCGATCGGTCGTTTTGAGCTCTAGTGTATCGTTCGGCGGTTTGAGGCCATGAGCATCTTCACTTCACGTATTATGACTTGTACGCGTGGTCGGGAATGAAATTTCGGAAGTTCAGAATTGATTTGGAAAGAAAATTTTTATTTCGGAAGCTTTAAGTGGAAAGAAGTGACTAAGATTGGATTTTAGAGTAAACGGCTTCGGAATCGGGATTTGAAGGTTCCGGCAGGTTCGTATGATGATTTCGGACCTAGGCGTATATTCGGATCGGGTTTTGGATTCCCTGGGAGCGTTTTGGCACCTATTGCGGAAGTTAGCATTTTGAAAGAATTTCATTAATTTAAGTTGAAGTGCATTTCAATGTTATCAATGTCCGTTTGGGATTCTGAGTCTGGGAATGGCTCCGTGTGGTGATTCCGGTATCGGGAGCGCGTCCATAAATGGATTTGGAGGTCCGTAGATCATTTTGAGATCATTTGGCGAAAGTTGGAAATTTGGATAATTTTGAGAAGTTTGACCGGGAGTGGACTTTTTGATATCGGGGTCGGATTCTGATTCCGAAAGTTGGATTAGGTCCGTAATGTCAATTATGACTTGTGTGCAAAATTTGAGGTCAATCGGACGTGATTTGATAGGTTTCAGCATCGAATGTAGAAGTTGAAATTCTAAACTTCATTAAGCTTGGAATGGGGTGCGATTCATGAATTCGACGTTGTTTGATGTGATTTGAAGGCTCGACTAAGTTCGTAACGTGTTTTGGGATGTTGGTATTTTTGGTTGAGGTCCCGAGGGCCTCGGGTGGATTCCGTAGGGTTAACAAATCGATTTTTGGACTTAAGAATTTCTGAAGCTTAATGCTTCTGCTGTAATCACACCTGCGTGACTTTGGCCGCAGGTGCAAGATCGCGGGTGCGGCGAATTGCTCGCAAAAGCGATAAGGGACTGGAGCTGGGGGAGCCGCAGAAGCGGACTGGAGAACCGCACCTGCGTGTGCGCAGGCGCGAGGCAGCTACCGCTGGTGCGTAAATTGCGCAGATGCGCATAGCAGGTCGCACCTGCGATGCTCGTGGAAGCGAAGAACTTCCGCAGGTGCGAGGTCTTGGCTGTACAGTGAGGACCGCAGGAGCGGAATTTGGACCGCACCTGCGGAGCCGCAGGAGCGGCTATTGGATCGCAGGTGCAAAGGTCGGGCTGGGCAGAATGCTTTTAATCGAGGTTTGGGTTCGTTTCACCCATTTTTTCATTTTGATTGGGCGATTTTGGAGCTTTTGAAGAGGAGATTTCATCATTTATTATGAGGTAAGTAACTCCCACCTATTTTGAGTCAAATACATGGTTTTTATGTGGATTCAAACATGGAAATTAGTATAAATTGTGGGGGGTTTTGGTAGAAAAACCTAGAATTTGGTATTTTGGATTTTGACCACGAATTTGGGCATGGAATTGGGAATAAATTATATATTTGAGTTCATAAGGTAGATAATGATTTTCTTTGAAATTTTTTGGAATCCGGGTATGTGGGCCCGAGGTGATTTTATCGACTTTTCGAACAGAGTTGGGAATTATTGTAAATAGGATTATAATGAGTATTAGAGTATATATTTGTGGATTTGCTCATTTATTGACTAGTTTTGGAGCGTTGGGCATCAATTTGAGTTGATTGAATGACTTGGGAGCCGGTTATGAAACTTCGGAGCGAGATAAGTCTCCTTTCTAACCTTGTAAGAGGGAATTAACCCCATAGGTGAATTAAATAAATGTTTGTACCTAATTGTGGGGGCTACGTACGTACGAGGTGACGAGAGTCCGTACGTAGCTATTATTATGTTATTGTCCGGGTAGCTTAGGACCTGTATCATGCTATACTTAGAATGTTTGTGCCCTTACTTGCTAATATAATCACTTAGTCATGATAGAAATTGATAAAAGAATTGTATAAGGTTAAACTCACTCACTTGAAGGTTTGTATGAGATACTTGACTGTAAATGAGAAACTTGTTTCTTGAAAATAATTATTATTTGTGGATCCGGTCGAGCACCTCGGTAGTAAATAGATGCATCTATGGTTCGCACCATTCGACCCTCTGGCAGTGCACATTTTAAATATTTGTTGGATCGGGCCGTACAACCTCGGCATGATTTGCGCATGACTTAATTGATTGTTTGGGGAATTATTGATAATTGATATAGCCTCACTGGCCGGAGATTTAAATTGTTAAAAGATGAAGATAAATTTGGAAATCCCCTATTAACAAGAGAATTATTTACTTGTCTCATGTTATTGTGTTTACCGTTACATCATAAAAATCCATAATTTATCATATCATTGGTATATTGATTATAGCCCATAGTAAGTGTCCGAGTCGACCCCTCGTCACTACTTCTTCGAGGTTAGGTGGGATACTTGCTGGGTACGCATTAATTTACGTACTCATGATACACTTGCTGCACATTTTTGTGCAGGTACACCTATGTTTAGCGGCCTCGTGGGCGCAGAAGCGCGATTATAGAGGGGACTTAGGTGAGTTGCATTCTATACGACGCTCCGCAGTCAACCGAGTCTCCTTCAGAGTACTTACATTTTTCCTGTCCAATTGAATTCCGGACAACTGTTGTATTTTATTTTACATTCTTAGTAAATGCTCATGCATTTGTGACACCGAGTTTTGGGATGATTATGGATTGCACTGTATTGGACATTTTTAAAGATATTATTACGTATTTTATAAACTACATCTTCTGCTATTTAATTGAGGGGAATATCTATGATTTTAAAAATATTAAAATGAGAATTTACTAATTATTGGTGTTGGCTTGCCTGACAATAGTGTCCGGCGCCATCACGACCTTTCGAAGATTTTGGGTCGTGACAGGTATAATACTTGGTGTTGAGTTTGGGTTTGAAAATGGAAGATATGGATGCATATATGAACATATAATAGACGGATATGTATGTATAATATACTTAATATATTTTGTACATTTTATTAAGAGGCTATTGGAAAAGAATATAGGAGAAGTTAAACATGATTTATGGGCGGGAGGGGAATGATGTGTTGGCAATGAATGTATTTAGGAGATGATGGCAAGAATTAAGGAGATAAAAGTGAAGTCCTAATTTTTTAGGAGAGATTTTTGGGATGAAATTGCGACATTCTCGGACATTAAGAAGATGCCAAATTCTTTTAGGTATCTACAAATGTAAATAATACACTGCCTCATTTGATATATACTTAATGATGTTAGGATTCTGTATGTACTATTATTTAAAAATGTGATACTTATGAAAGTTTCCCTAAATGAAATCCATTCAGAATTCTTTTCCTAATTCTTGGCATTTAATAAAGTTACCTTATAGTTTTAAACTCTGCTTCAAAATTGAATATGGAAACATCAACCTTCCTACCTAAATCGTAGGCCTTTTTAATCAAGCAAATTCAAGCGTTTCTCTAATAGAAACTTGAAGCAAAAGTAAGAACATAAAGAATATATGGAAATCTGCCGCAGTCAGAATTTTTCCTATTACTACTAGGTTTCTGTAACATTGCTTTAACTCCACGGATGAGGGACATATATAAATACTACCACTAACCTAAACTAAGTTTTTCCCTACCTCCTTTAATTCACTGATCGTTGTTTCTTCTCTTTCAATGGCTTCCCTTACCAACCATTGTTTCTTCATCTTTCTATTAGTGATCTCCTCTTTCTTTTTTGCTCCTTCTTCCGCTTACGCGCAGGCTGAAACTTTCCCGTTTTATTCTATTTACAGCCTCGGAGACAATGATTCTGCTTCTACTTCTGATCATTTAGCCGTTGTGCTTGGTCTGCCTTCTCTACAACATTACACCGAAGAAGGCGTTGAGTTTGAGTCCGGTATTAGTTTCATGACGCCTGGAGCAACAGTTATGAGTCCCTTTTCCTTCATAAAGAATGGCATCCCAAGCGCCTCAGCAGTCTCATCACTCGCAGATTTCTGCCTTTATGAAACTCTTCTATAAGGATTGCTTCTCTTTTCATGACTGCGGCGGGAACAAGGTTCTTCAGAAAGCTATCGTCTTTATGGTTCAGCCTGGTTTTAATGATTACAAGTACTCTCTTTTGCATACAAAATCTATTTCCGAAGTGTCCAAACTTGTCCCTGATGTTGTGGAGACAATCAGGAGTTCTATCGAACAACTGATCAAAGATGCAGAGGCCAAACACTTTGTGGTTTCTGGAATTATTCCAATTGGTTGCCTTCCAGGTTTTCGAATGATGTTTTCCGATAATAGCAGGAAAATTCAATGTCACAAAGGACTAAATGTTTTTGCAACATTGCACAATGATCATCTATGGCAAGCGTTGGAGGAGCTACGATTGAAGTACCCTGAAGTTGAGATCATATATGCAGATTATTTCAAGGCGTTTATGACAATTCTACGCAATCATGCGTTCTTGGGATCCAAGACTAAGTGATAGAATTCAAGGGTCCACCAAACTATATAGAGAACTAGGTTCTCTATTAGTTCTCATAGATATAAGTTTTCACAGAAACCACGCACACTGCAGTAAGTAAATGACAGGAGGAATTTTACGTGAAAAATTTCTAGCTGAACGAGATTAAAAACCATGACCTACCCTTGTAGGATTTCAACTTCACTACTGAGCAACTTTCAGATTACAACCTATGTAACCAAGGAATTAACCTCTTAATCCCTCACTATCTTGTAACACTCGATTACAAGTCATTTTGTAATAACTCTATTACAAAGACTTTACAGCTCGACTAACTCTAGCCAAGACAGAAACACAAGGGTTTATGATTTATAAAGGATTTCCTACGCAATGCTTCTAAACAAGCTAAGTAGGAATTACAATTGAAGTGCTTTAACAAAGGTGCAACACAACTAAGGACATGTGATGACTCAATACAAGAAGCTGGTCCTTTGTTATGTTGTCCTTTGTTCTTGATGCCCTTGAGAATCACTTGCAAGATTGACACAGACTTGAGAGAATGCTGCTTTTCATTCTTGAACGTGCAAGTGTTTTGTTTTACCTTTGCTTGATGTAAATAACTCATTTGTGACATCACTTGAATGATGTAAGCAAGTTAGGTAAAGGGCACTCCCCATAAAGTTGACTGCTGCATTGTTTCTGCACTGTAGCGTGTGCAGGCAGCAACTTTATAGATCGGGCAGTTGACTTGTGCAGTTTTCTCGGGAAACGGTAGCTATCTGTTCCCTCTGTTGTTCCTTTGACTCTGAAGAGTTGAACCATATCCCAAGCTGGAACCTTTTGATCTTAAGGTCTTGAGAATGTGTAACAGGTTCCTTATCTGGTTCTTGACAGTAAGTTTGTTAGATCATCAAAACATAATAGGGATATACATATAGCCTATCAATTTCCCCCTTTTTGATGATGACAAACTTATAATTCATGTTCCCCCTAAGAACCAGCATTTCCTGAGTTCCCCCTGAATCAGTTACCCAACCTGTTCCCCCTGAATTATTTTCCCCCCTTTTGGCATCATAAAAAGATTAGTAACAGGCTTACAACAGAAAGAAGTCTAGCTTGAGTTAACTTATGCCACTTGTGTGCACACAACATGACTAAAAACAGAGCATAAAGAGCAAGACATACATAGCAAAAGGATGAAACTTCTATTAATTTTTGGAAATTAAGCAGGGAGTAGTTCCATTGTTACCAACACATCCACAAAATAAAAAACAGCAAAAACAGAAGTACCAGTCATAAATATCATCAGAACTAAAACAAAGGACAGACACTAGCATTTGATACTGGAAAGGGAACACATTCTAGGGGGCACTGGAGGGGGAAGGCTTAGATGAAGAGGCAAGGGTTTTAAGAAGGATGTCCATGCGAGCATTAGCTGACATCTGCTCATTGAGCAGTTTCTCCTTCAGGTCCTCAACTTGTTTTCTGAGGTCGGCATTTTCTTTCGTCATACGGGCAACCTCTGTGCTGTGAGAGCTGCGGAAACCAGGTACCTCCTGAAGCTGACTTAGCTGACCCTGAAGAATGGCATTCCTTGCCTTCAGCTTCCTTATCTCATCAGTGGCACTATTTTGGGCGTTGATCAACTGGGAGATAGTAGAGTGCTGCCAACTCCTCCAACCTTATCAATGCACTCACATTCCTCGAGGGTGGTCTTAGAGAAGGTTTGCTTATGAGTACCCACTTTGGCTTTTCCCAAAGGGACTTTGAAGAACTCAAAAACTTTAGTGAGGAGGAACCCTTAAGGCATCCCATGATTACCATCCTTGAACTCTGCCACCTTCTGCATGTGTTCTATCATGATGCCAGGCATGTTGATAGTTGTGTATCTATCTAGTGCTTCCATGAGAACCAAGTCTGCCCGAGATGTAATAGACCTTTGTTCTACACGAGAGAGCAAAACCTTGTTCACCAATTCAAACAACAGTTGGTACACTGGAAGGAGGGCCTTCTTGTGTACCCGTTCCCCTTGCTGGACTGTATTATCCTTCAAGATAGCATTTCTAAAGTTCGAAGAGCAGGTTCCCTGAATAGAAGACAAACCCTCAGCGGGCACTCCCAAAATAGTTCCCAGCACAGCAGAGTCCATCACAAGATCAACACCATTCACCATCACACAAATATGATCATCCTCAACTGTAAAAACGTCGGCATAAAGACTGCGCATTTCACCTTCATAAACTTTGGGACAGTCACCTGTGAACAGGTGTGTCCACTGTTGGAATTCACAGATCTCCACCAATTGGCGCATGCCAGCCATATCTAGAATATCAAGGGCAAATGTATGGCCCCACAGCACCTTTTGATTTTTCAATTTTTCCTTGCTAGCATCCTGGGTATCATCAATCTTGGTCTTTTTGGAGGAACGAGGTTCCTCACTTGCATTACCCTTCCTTTTTACTGATGTGCGAGCACTCTTTCATTTCTCAGCAGATTTCCCAGACACCCTTTTCGCAGACACTTTTTCAACTGATTCTTCTATCACTTGTTCCCCAGATTCCTCAACTACCTTTTCACAAGATTTTTCATCCTCAACCTTGCTCAAGTCCATTTCACTCACAGATGACTCCCTTTTGGACTTTGGAACAGTAAGTTTCATTGAAGACTTACGAACCAAGGAACCAGGTTCCTCTTCTACCTCATCATCAACATCAACGACTAGTGCAGGAGGCACTGCCTTCTCATTTACAACCTTTCTATCTTTCACCAATCTCCTCTTCTTGTTTTCCTTAAAACTGACTCAAATTCTTCCTTCTTCTGCAACCTAGTGATAGGTCTCTTAGGAGTCGGCACTTGAGTAGTGGCCTGTCTACTCCTAACCTTGATAAAACTAGCAATAGCCACATTATCATAATCATCTACACTGTCCTCATTCTCCCCTTCAGATAACGATCTCATTTCAGGAACAACCATGGACAAAGGCTCAGCGTAGAAGTGAGGAGAAAGAGTAGGATCAATACTGACCTGGGGTGCTTGAGAGGAACCAAGGGTTGGCTCCTCTTTGGTGAAGGGATCAGGTCCCTCAGTTGGTGCCCCAGTAGTACTATCCGGTACTGATATTTTAATAGGTGAGGACACAGTGGGGACGACACTTGGAACATTTTGTGTTTCCTGATTGTCAGACATGGTCGAGTGTATTTAGTTGAAGAAGAGAGTTTGAAGAAGGGAAAAGGGGAATTTTGGATTCGTGATATGAACAGTTCTGAAAGTGACTGTGAATAGATTTATTTGAGAAGAGATAGAGACTGGTTGGGGTATCAATTTTGGGTATTCGGGTAGCTTCATAAAGGGTGAGACGCTTTGATTCAAAAACCAAAAGGAAATTGATAATATAATGACGTGGCACCGTTTCAGCCGTTTAAAAAATTATGCATGAGAGTACAAAGAAGCTATTAACCTGTGTCAAAGGAACCAGGTTCCCTGACAGAGTTTGAAAATGTAAGCCTCATCCTTTGACCAATCGTGCAATGCATTAGCTACTTGTCTGCTCTGTAATCGTCATGCGTATCTACATGTAACGGTATAGAGGTGAGTTAGACTTTACTAGAAAACACTTTTTAGCTATTTTACCCGTACAGTTCTTTCATAGCCAATCATCGAGGGACCAGGTCCCTGGTTAGACTTCATCACCCCTGGTGCCAAGCGATTCTTTTCAAAGTGCTCTCTGCTCAGTGCTTTGGTGAAGATATCTGCAATTTGATCTTCTATGCTGCAAAACTTCATGCAGATGAGCCCTTTCTCAACATTGTCTCGAACTTTTCTAGCGGCTGCTTGATCCACAGCAGTGGAGCATAGCAAGAGGCAGTTGCCACATACTCAGCTTTAGCAGTTGAAAAGGCCACTGAGTTTTATTTTTCTTGTGCCCCATGAGATTAGACATGAACCCAGAAAATGTGCCATACCAGAAGTGTTTTTCTTATCCACCAGATAAGCAGCATAGTCAGCACTAACATACCCTATGAAGTCAAGGTTATCTACTGAGGGATAGTAGAGAACTAGGTCATGCGTTCCTTTAAGATACCTCAAGATTCTTTTGGTAGCCTTCAGATGAGATTCCTTGGGATTAGACGGAAACCTGGCACACAGTCCCACACTGAAAACGATATCTGGTCTGCTTGTTGTGAGATACAAAAGTGATCCTACGATCCCTCTATACATGGTCTTATTTACAGGGGAACCAGGTTCATCCATGTCTAGACGAGTAGCTGTGGCAATAGGAGTGTCAATAACTTTGGATGCTTCCATGTCAAACCTTTTCAGCAGCTCCTTGATGTACTTCTGCTGACTTATCAATGTCACCTTTTGATATTACCTCACTTGAAGTCCTAGAAAGAAATTTAATTCTCCCATCACACTTATCTTGAACTCACTCCTCATGAGTTTTGCAAACTCTTCACAAAGAAAGCCGGTTGTGGCTCCGAAAATGATATCATCAACATATACTTGAACAATGAGTAGGTTCCTCCCTCGTTTCTTCAGAAAAAGAGTGTTGTCAATTTTCCCTCTTGTAAAGCCATTTTCTAGAAGGAACTTTGAAAACCTTTCATAGCAAGCCCGGGGAGCCTGCGTTAGCCCATACAGTGCCTTGTCCAGTTTGAACACATGCTCAGGATGCTCGTGACTCTCAAATCCAGGAGGTTGCATGACATAAACTTCTTATTTTAGAAAGCCATTCAGAAATGCACTTTTGACATCCATTTGGAACAATTTGAATTTCATATGAGACGCAAAGGTAATGAGGATTCTGATTGCCTTCATTCGTGAAACTAGGGTAAATACTTCATCATAGTCAATCCCTTCTTCCTGATTGTACCCTTGAACTACCAACCTTGCCTTTGATATGGTTTGAATTCCTGAATCAAGAGGAGTGATCACATTTTACAGAGGATGTGAACTTTTGTGTTTCCAATTAGACACCCGAACCTTGTTGTGGGAAGGTCCAGGTATTTCTGAATGTGATTCTCTCTCTGCATGTGGGGTGCCTTGATCTGCATTAGCAACTATGTTTTCAGCTTCAGTTGTTGGAGATTCAGATGTGCCATTGTCATTTGAATCCTTGACGTGACTCATCATATCACTTTTTACATTTGCCATGTTAATGACTTCACCAGGGACAATTGACTATTCTCCCTCTTGATCAATCTTATCATGTGAATCCTTCCCACATAAGTGGTGAGATTCATCAAAGATCACATGTATACATTCCTTAACACATTGCATCGCACACCTTGTGATCCTTGAAGCTTGAGTTGGGCAGGCCACGAACCATGTCCTTCTTGACCAACTTGTTCAGCAACGTGAAACTTGCATGACCCAGCCTTCTGTGCCATAGTTCAGCATCATCATCAACAACACTTAGACAGCTGAGATCACCACTCTTGTTTCCCTTGTCACAGATTTGGAAGACACTTAACAGGCCGTACTTCCACCCATTCACGTAGTACCCATTTTCAATTGAGTGAGAAAGAAACTTCCCAATTCTTCCAATTCCTAGAATGTATCCCTTTTTGCCGTTTTCAAAGGATACACTCCATCCTTGCAGGGCTTTGAGTGAAAGAAAATCATTTGTGCTTCCACTCATGTGCTTCGAGTAACAACTATCCATGTACCATTATTGGCTGCTCCCTTGAAAAGGAAATCAAGGGTTAGACTTAGGAACCCAAATAAGTTTGGGTCCCTTGTAATTGGGAAAGGGATGAATCAGGACCTTTTTTTATCCAAGCAGGCATCATGCATCTTTTATATAAGGGATCAGGTTCTCTAACAGTAGTTACCTTTTTAGCAAAAACTTTGTTTTTCTGTTGAGATTGAAACTTGGCCTTACAAGTTTCCTTAAAGTGCCCAGTATTACCACAGTGAGTGCAAAGCCAGTTATCAGGTATAGTAACATACTTTCTATGAGGGTTGTAAGGAGTCTTTTCCCTTTGGAACCCTATCACTTGCCTGTTTCCCCCATTGTTTTTACACAAGGCAGTGATAACATCAGAGGACCAGGTCCACTTGAGTGATTTTTCTAGATCATTCTTAACTCTGCCTAGATCTTCCTGAAGTTGTTTGTTTCTCTCAAGTTCGGCACACAGACTAGATTTCACTTATTTTATCTCATCTTCAAGCATAAGGTGTGCCTTACTTGCAACTTCCTATCCCTTTTGGGTGTTCATAGGCCTACTTTTCCTTCTGAGTTCCTTAATTGTTTCCTTTAGGTCTACAACTACTACTAATAGGTCATCTCTCTCATGCTCTATGTTTGCACTTCTCTCGGTCAAAATATCCTTTTCCCTTTTTAAACTCTCAATGGTCTCTCTTAGATCAACCGCAACCACCACTAGATCATCTCTCTCGTGTTCTATTTATCCTAGTTCCATGGTTAGCGCATTTCTATCATTAATGAGACTGTGATAAGCATCAATTAAAATATTAGCCAAAGATATAAGCTTTTTTTGAGAGTAAAACTTCAAATTTCTTTGAACGTCCAGAAAGTTTACCTCACCATCATCATTGTCTTCATCATCATCAGATTTTGCCATCAGGGCAAAAATGGAATCATAATCAGCTCCTTCACTTTCTACTGCCATCATGGAGGTGTCACCTTGTGCATCATCTTCTCCAGATTCACTAGAAGAGTCTCCCCATGCAACAAGAGATGGTTTCACAATATTATCAGCAGCTTCTTTTCTTTTAAATCTTTTGTCAGGAATCGGGTTCTTCTTGGCTGCTTTGTCTATGTTGTGCTTGTAATGGTCTTGCTTGAGGAGAGGGCAATCCTTGATGAAGTGACCTGGCTTCCCGTACTTATGACATAAGTCATATCCTCTTGGCTTGCTGGAGCTTCCCTTCTTCGGAATACCTCCATTTTTGCGGACCATTTTCTGAAATCTCTTTGTCAAATAAGCCATATCAGCATCCTCACCACTTGATTCATTGTTGTCTGTCTTGAGGACTGGGTTCTTCTCCCTTTTTGGGTTCTCTTCTCTCATCATCCTTTTTCTTCTTCATTTCATAAGTTTTCAAATTACCAATGAGTTCATCAATGGTTAGCTTTTGTAGACCCTTTGCCTCCGTGATAGCATTTACTTTGCTTTCCCAAGAACCAAGTAATACACTGAGTATTTTCCTGACAAGTTTGTTCCTTGGAATGATTTTTCCTAGGGAATAGAGCTTATTGATGATAGAGGTGAAGCGAGTGTGCATGTCCTGAATGGACTCATCGTCCTTCATCCTGAAGAGTTCATACTCAGTGGTTAGCATATCAATCTTCGACTGCTTGACTTGAGTTGTCCCTTCGTGTGCTATTTGGAGTGCTTCCCATATCTCCTTGGCAGATTGACACGCCTAGACTTGGGAACTGTCACTGCTGGTTCTCCAATGGTTCTCATAGGAACGAAGGGACCATCGCAGATAACATCCCAGAGCTATGAATCTTCAGCCATGATAAAATCATGCATTCTTGTCTTCCACCATCTATAGTATTAGCCATTAAATCGTGGTGGTCTATAAGTTGATTGACATTCTTCAAAGTTTGGTGGATCAGCCATGAGGATCCTTTCTAGGTGTTAGCCTGATAGAAAGAACCCGCTCTGATACCAATTGATAGAATTTGAGGGTTCACCAAACTATATAGAGAACCAGGTTCTCTATTAGTTCCCACAGATATAAGTTCCCACAGAAACCATGCACACTGCAGTAAGTAAATGACAGGAGGAATTTTACGTGAAAAATTCCCAGCTCAACGGGATTAAAAATCACGACCTACCCTTGTAGGATTTTAACTTCACTACTGAGCAACTTTTAGATTACAACCTATGTAACCTAGGAATTAACCTCTTAATCCCTCACTAGCTTGTAACATTCTATTACAAGCCATTTTCTAATAACTCTATTACAAATACTTTACAACTCGACTAACTTTAGCCAAGACACAAACACAAGGGTTTATGATTTATAAAGGGTTTCCTACGCAATGCTTCTAAACAAGCTAAGTAGGAATTACAATTGAAGTGCTTTAACAAAAGTGAAACACAACTAAGGACATGTGATGACTCAATACAAGAAGTTGGCCCTTTGTTATGTTGTTCTTTATTCTTGATGCCCTTGAGAATCACTTGCAAGATTGACACAGACTTGAGAGAATGCTGCTTTTCTGTGATGACCCAAAATGTCATCTTTAAATTTAATAAGTAATTATGTGTTCTAAGACCACGAAAACCACCATTTATTATTCCTCGGCTTGCGTGCGCAGTCCGTAAAATTTTCTGGAAAGTTTTCATGTGAAAAATAAATTAAAATATGAAATAGAGCTTTAAAATTCAAGTGAGTTGACTTTGGTCAACATTTTTAGCAAACGGATCCGGATCAGTGTTTTGACAGTTCAAGTAGCTCCGTATCGTGATTTGAGACTTGGGCGTATGCCCAAATTTTAATTTGGAGGTCCCTAGCTAAAGTTATGACCATTTAACGGAACTAGCAATTTAAAGGCTAAATATTCCAAGTTTGACCACAGGGTTGACTTTTTGATATCGGAGCCGGAATCCGATTCTGAAAATTTGAACAGCTCCGTTATGTCATTTATGACTTGTGTGCCAAATTTGAAGTTATTCCGGATTCATTTAATATGTTTTGGCACGAGATTTGCAAATTAAAAGTTTAAAACTCAAAGTTCGAATCGGGGTGTGAATTGTAATTTCAGTATTGTTTGATGTGATTTTAAACCCTGAGTCAGTCCGTATTATGTTACAGGACTTGTTGGTATATTCGAGCGGGGTCCCGAGTACCCCGAGAGTAAAACGGATTGAAATCGAAACAAGAATTGGACTTAAGCAAAAATCTGAAATTTGGGTTCTGGTATAATTGCACCTGCGGAATTTTGACCGCAGGTGCGAGCTTGCAGAAGCGAGACTTCCATCGCAGATGCGGCCTTCGCAGGTGCGGCCCTTTTGCGCACAAGAGGACGTCGCAGGTGTGACATTTTGTCCGCAGATGCGAAACCTCGCCTGGCAGCCCCTTTTCGTAGATGCGAGGTCGCATGTGCGAGCCCATGCACCGCCGATGCGAAAATGCTGGGCAAAATACATAAAATCGGGTCTTAGCCATTTTTACTCATTTTTGAGTTTTGAGTCTCGGATTTGGGCGATTTCAAGGGGGATTTTTACGACTTTGAACTGGGTAAGTGTTCTTTAACATAAAGTGATTATATTTCACAAATCTATGTCTAAATTCATCATTTATTTCAGATTTAGATGGACGAAATTGGAATTTTTGTAAAACTTTCCAAAAATAAAAAATTTAGATTTGAAATTCCATTTGATATCGGAATTGGATAAATTTGGTATGGTTGAACTCGTATCGGAACGGGTGTTCGTATTTCATGAGTTTTTTTGGGATTTGAGACGTGGGTCCCACTGCTGAATATTTTAATGAATTTTAGATTTTTATCCGGAAAATTTGTAAATTCATATGGAATTAATTCCTATGATTAGTATTGAATATATTAAATTATTTATGAATAGATTTGAAGCTTTCGGAGGCAAATTTAAAAGGAAAAGTTGTGGTTGAATAATTGATTGGAATTTACAAAGCGAGGTAAGTGTCGGGGTTAACCTTGACTTGAGAGAATAGAACCCTTAAATTGTTTGTTATGTGAATTGCATGTAAACGACGTATAGGCGAAGTGACGAGTGTCTATACGTCGTCAAATTAATTATTTGCCTGCTTACTTGAAAAATCATAAATTATTTTTAATCATAAATTAAATATTAATTCTTGAATTCCTGCATTAATTGTTACATGTTATTTGAATTATGTGCCTTAATTATTATTTGATATTTAGCATATTAAATATTAAATTGCCTATTTGCTCCCTGATTTCCATAATAATTGCTATTTGTCATTGGTTGCTTCATAATTAAATCATAATTATTGTATGCTTGTTGTCTTATAATTTTTGTATTAATTGTTACGTTTATTGGGGAATTGCTTCTATAAGAATTGATTGGTAAATGAAAATATTGGAGGATCGGATTACACGCCGCAATAGACTTATTTAAAAGTCAATATTGGGGGATCAGATTGCACGCCGTAATAGACTTATTTAAAAGTCAATATTAGGGTATCGGATTGCACGCCGCAACAGACTTATTTAAAAGTCTATATATATACTTGATTGAAATAAATATATGACAGACTTGATTAAAAGGAATATATTGGGAGAGCGGGTTGCACGCTACAACAGAATTGAATGTGAATATATTGTGAGAGCGGGTTGCATGCTGCAACAGATTTGGGTGAAATAATAATGGATTATGATTACTGAGTTGGCTTCAATTATTATAAATGAGTTACCTGATTTATTTCTATTATTTGTTGTTGTTATTAATATTGCGTACAGGTTAATGTAAGTGAACCGCCTTAGCCTCGTCCCTACTTCGTCGAGGTTAGGCTCAGCACTTACCAGTACATAGGGTCGGTTGTACTAATACTACACTCTGCACTTCTTGTACAGATTTCGGAGTTGGTCCCAGCGGCGTGCCATAGACTTGCTCGGATTTCAGCTACTCGGAGGAGACTTGAGGTATAACTGCATGGCGTCCGCAGTTCTGAAGTTCCCGTCTATTTTACTTTAGTTGTGTATATATTTCCAGACAGCTTTATTTTATTCAGACCTTTATTTGTATTATTCTAGAAGCTCGTGCACTTGTGACACCAATTCTGGGATGGTATTTAGACACCGTTATTTTTATGGATTATTCACTATATTTCAAACTTTGCTTCCGCATTTGTTTCTTTGTTATTAATCAATTTAAAATTATTTTAAAAATGGATAATATTATTCTAACGTTGGCTTGCCTAGCAAGTGAAATGTTAGGCGCCATCACGGTCCGAATGTGAAAATTTCGGGTCGTGACATTTTCATTCTTGATAAAGCCCGTGGAATGTGTTAAAGATGTGTTAAAGATGGAATAGGGATCATAACACGGTACTAAAAAATAGCAATCATTAACTAATATAGCCCGTGGCAAGGTGGACAGACTTTCCCTCACCATAAAAGAAGAAAACAATATATTTTATTTACATTAATCTTTTGACAGGAAACGGAAGGCCAGCATGTAGGAACACCACTACTTGCAGCTAGAAATGATATGAGCTAATACAAAAGTTCTCTAATAACTAAATAAGCCTACATACGTCAACTCTCTTGTTGCTTGAGATGTTAAACACGAAATGCAATACTTAATTGACCAAAAAGTGTAACCCTTGGCTCAAATAATTAAACTTATGTATTAAGGGGTTAAACATAGTTAATAATAATATTTCTAGATGCGAGTTCCGAAAGCGTGAGTAACATTGGACAGATCCGATAGAAATATAATAATGGTGCGCAACAATCATTTCAAGTGATGTGGGCAATAATAGAGCATTAAATAGCAACGAACAATAATAAATGGCATTTAAGTAGATAGAAGGAACGATTCACCCAATAAAGGGGGAACTAGGTGGTTATTCCTCCTAACAATGATAGATGACAGACAAATCCTTGAATGTTCGAATTATCCCCGGATCTAGTAGAAAGTATGGAATAATATGGACAAAAATCTTGGTGAAAAGGTGATATTTGTGTCTTAGTAAGAGAGAGAGAGAAAAGATCTTTTGTCAAAGTGTATTCTTACAAAATGAATATCATATGACTTACACCATTGTCTTCCTTTTCTATTTATATGAGTCATTTCCTTAACAAACCCTAATAGTATAAGTGCAGAGAATATTCACTATAATATTCTCTTTAATATCCTAATTTGAAAACTAGCCGTTACAACTTTGCCAACGGTGCTCGACGTCGACCCTTGTTGACATTTTGGCCATGAAACTCGCTGCTTCCCGGTCGAACTCGACTGATAACGGCTTGAAGACTCTTCCTTTAGCATTATCTTGTCCTAAATATTCTAGGGCAGATTTTGACTTATACAGTTAGTCCCTTCGCTTATTAAGGTCGGCTTCAGACGAGCTTGATGAGCGGATTCTGTTCGTCGTGGTCGAGATGATTGGACGAGTGGGCAACGTGGCCTTTCATGAGCCGCAACTTTTGGGGTTACGTTATTCCTGGATCAAAGTGACGTCATTACGTTATACGTCATTTAATGTGCATTTTCCCGATGCGTTGCGACGTTTCGCATGCGTTTATTGGTTGGATCTGTCACTTCGATAGTTGTGCTAACTAATGATGACCTAATTTCTCGGTTTCGATGCCTGAGCTCTTATAAATAGGTATGTGAAGACACACACTCGAGTTTTACAGATTTCCCATATCGAAACCTTGTGCCTTCTTCTTCTTATTCCATTGTTGTGCATCTTCTTTCCCCACCCTAGCAATCCCTGTTGTTTTTAACTCCTCGTTACTTTGAATACCCTCTCTTTCGTTATAACTATGTCTAATCTATCTTCTGGTCCCAGCGAGGAAAGTTACCTGGTACCTTTAGCGATGGTTTTCCCTACTCACGCGGAGGGCATCTCCGCTGCCATCGAGGATGAGAACTACCCTATAGTGGAGGAGATAGTTCCTCGTGGTGAGAAAGTCAGGTCTGATTTTTCAAAGGCGCCTGAAGCTAAACTCGAAATCTCCGTGTCCGCGATGAAGGAGGCCAATTTATTAGAGTTTCATTATATTAGTAACAGAAACAGTGGATCTTTATACAAGTCATGGAAATAGCTGCACATAACCTGTCGCAATTGCAATGTCTAAAGTGACAAGGGTTGGAAGGATGACGAAATTTCCAATTGTAGCAAAGAATATTGAGTCATTCCTCTGAGAAACTTCATTCAAGTAGGCTTGTCTTTTGATGTTTCTCTTCTGTGAAACAATTAAGAACTTGGTGCTAACCTTCTTCAGATTCTTCAAGGAAATGCTGAAGTAATCATCTCGATCTCCAACCAACTTAGCAAGCTGATCACAAATTGTAGGGATTACCAGATCTACTATCACTTTCATAACCTGAACAAGGATCTAGTCATTGATGGTAAGGAATAAATAAAGGGGTATTCCGCTCTCAAAAACAAAAGCGGAAAGGAAGCAAAGATCTAGTCAGTTGCAATTCGTCTCACGTTAATATAATAAAAAAAGTATTTTAAAATATTGAAATTTGAGAAGCGAAAAATGACATAATTTGGGACGGATGGAGTATATCATACAATAATACTCTTCATACATGGGTGATGTTTGGCCATAATTTATTATTTACCTTACATTTTGGTGTTTTACTATTAAATTGTGCGACACTTGAGCTTAATTGAGTTGTTTTTATGTGTAGTATGGGGTCCATCCCAAGAATGTGAAAGGAAGACAAACTTCTTTTGACATAAAGTACCATGCTTCCAAATCTACAGGAAATGTGATTTGGGTTGGCAGATTTTTCATTGCTTTCACAAGGTGAAAGTATGACATTTATATTATGATAATGTCATCCATGATGCAAGCAAGGAGAATTAGATGTCTATAAATAGATAGCTCCTGATTCAGTTGAAGATACACAAAACAAAGAGAGAAAGAAAGAGTGAGGTTT
>NC_090818.1:32140514-32230842 GCF_000390325.3 Nicotiana tomentosiformis
TCATCGGATATGGAGATGAAGAGTTTGGATACAGATTGTGGGATCCTGTAAAGAAGAAGGTCATCAGAAGCAGAGATGTAGTCTTTCGAGAAAGTAAAGTTGGAACTGCTGATGATATGCCAGAGAAGGCCAAGAATGGTGTAATTCCTAACGTTGTTACTATTCCTTCTACTTCTAACAATCCCACAAGTGTAGAAAGTAGGACCGACGAGGTTGCCGAGTAGGGGGAGCAACCTGGTGAGGTTATTGAGCAGGGGGAGCAACTTGATGATGGTGTTGAGCAAGTCGAGCACCCCACTCATGAAGAAGAACAACCTCAACCTCTGAGGAGCTCAGAGAGTCCAAGGGTAGAGTCATGTAGGTACCCTTCCACAGAGTATGTCCTTATCAGTGATGAAGGGGAGCCAGAAAGTCTTAAGGAGGTGTTATCTCATCCAGAAAAGAACCAGTGGATGAAAACCATGCTAGAAAAGATGAAATCTCTACAGAAAATTTGCACGTACAAGCTGGTTGAACTTCCAAAGGGTAAAAGACCATTCAAATGCAAATGGGTTTTTAAACTCAAGAAAGATGGAAATGGCAAGCTTGTCAGGTACAAATCTCGATTGGTGGTTAAAGGCTTTGAGCAGAAGAAAGGTATTGATTTTGACAAAATTTTCTCACCTGTTGTTGAAATGACTTCTATTCGAACAATTTTGAGTTTAGCAGCTAGCCCTAGATATTGAAGTGGAGCAGTTGGACATGAAAACTGCATTTCTTCAGGGAGATTTGGAAGAAGAGATCTATATGGAGCAGCCAGAAGGATTTGAAGTAGCTGAAAGGAAACACATGGTGTGCAAATTGAATAAGAGTCTTTATGGGTTGAAACAGGTACCAAGGCAGTGGCACAAGAAGTTTGACATGAAAAGTCAAACTTACACAAAGACATATTCTGATCCATGTGTATACTTCAAAAGGTTTTCTGACAACAACTTTATTATTTTGTTGTTGTATGTGGATGACATGTTAATTGTAGGAAAAAACAAGGGGTTGATCGCAAAGTTGAAGGAAGATTTGTCCAAGTCATTTGATATGAAGGACTTGGGCCCAACACAACAAATTCTGGGTATGAAGATAGTTCGAGAGTGAACAAGCAAAAAGTTGTGGCTATCTCGGGAGTAGTACATTAAACGTATACTGGAACGCTTCAACACTAAGAATGTTAAGCCAGTCAGCACACCTCTTGCTAGTCATCTAAAATTCAGCAAGAAGATGTGTCCTACAACAGTGGAAGAGAAAGGGAGCATGGCTAGAGTTCCTTATTCTCCAACAGTCAGAAGCTTAATGTATGCAATGGTATGCACTAGACCTAATATTGCTCATGCAGTTGGTGTTGTTAGCAGATTCCTTGAAAATCCTGGAAAGGAACAGTGGGAAGCATTCATGTGGATACTCAGGTACCTAAGAGGTACTATAGGAGATTGCTTGTGTTTTGGAGGATCTGATCCAATCTTGAAGGGCTACAAAGATGCTGATATGACAGGTGATCTTGATAATCGTAAATCTACTACAGGATACCCGTTCACATTTACAGGGGGAGCTATATCATGGCATTCGAAGTTGCAGAAGTGTGTTTTGATCTCTACAACTGAAGTAGAGTATATTGCCGCTACTGAAGCTGGCAAGGAGATGGTTTGGCTGAAACGATTCCTACGAGAGCTTGGACTACATCAAAACGAGTATGTCGTCTATTGTGACAGTCAAAGTTCAATAGACCTGAGCAAAAATACCATGTATCATGCAAGGACGAAGCATATAGACGTGAGATATCACTAGATTAGAGAAAGAATATATGATGGATATATATAGGTCAAGAAGATCCATACAAGCGAGACTCCTTTGAATATGCTAACCAAGATGGTAGCAAGAGACAAGTTCGACCTATAAAAAGAACTTGTCGGCATGAAATCTATATGAAAAACTGGAGATACCTCCTTCAGGTGCATGGGACTGGAGGGGGAGATTGTGGGGTCCATCCCATGAATATGAAAGGAAGACAAACTTCCTTTGACATAAAGTACCATGCTGCCAAATCTACAAGACATGTGATTTGGGTTGGCAGATTTTTGATTGCTTTCACAAGGTGAAAGTTTGACATTTATATTATGATATTGTCATCCATGATGCATGCAAGGAGAATTGGACGTCTATAAATAGATTGCTCCTGATTCAGTTAAAGATACACAAAACAAAGAGAGAAAGAAAGAGTGAGGTTTCACAAACAAGGTATAAAAAAATAGTCTGTGAGAAAAATAGAGAGTGAGCGATATTGTAGTGAGGTGGGAATATCAAAAGAGGGTTATTTTGTTTTGAGTGTTGTAGTGGTCTTTGGAGTATTTTACTCGGACCTACAAAGTGTAAAATTCCTTGCTATAGTGATATCAGTTGCTCGTCTCGGGGCCGTGGTTTTTCCCTTATTCAAAAGAGTTTTTCACGTAAAAATCTTGGTGTCGTTGTCACTCTTTTATTCTTGCTAATTACCGTATCTCGGTGCTACGTTATTATTCTATTTTTATTACTGTGAATATTATATCTCTAGGGGGTTTATTCCCAACAACTGATATCAGAGCGCATGCTCTGCTTGTTCACATAAATACTATTCACTATCGGTAGTACTATACTCGGTGAAAACCAAAAATGTCCGGAGTAAAGTACAAGTTAGCAAAATTTAACAGAGATAGAGGTTTCTCAACATGGCAAAGAAGGATGAGAGATCTGCTCATCCAACAAGGATTACACAAGGTACTAGATGCTGATGCCAAAATGCCTGATACCATGAAAGCTGAGGATTGGGCTGACTTGGATGAAAAAGGTTGCTAGTGCAATCAGGTTGCACTTATCAGATGATGTGGTAAATAACATCATTGATGAAGACACCGCACGTGACATCTGGACAAGGTTGGAAAGCCTATACATGTACAAAATGCTAACAAATCAATTGTACCTGAAGAAGTAGCTATACGCCCTACACATGGGTGAAGGTATGAATTTTTTGTCATATTTAAATGTGTTTAACGAACTAATCACACAGCTCGCCAATATCGGTGAGAAAATCGAGGAAGAAGATAAAGCCATCTTGCTATTGAACTCGTTGCCATCTTCGTACGATAATCTAGCAACAACCATCCTGCACAGTAAGACTACCAATGAATTGAAATATGTCACATCGGCTCTTCTACTCAATGAGAAAATGAGAAAGAAGCCTGAAAATCAAGGACATGCTCTCATCACAGAAGGTAGAGGTAGGAGTTATCAAAGGAGTTCGAGCAACTATGGTACATCCGGAGCTCGTGGGAAGTCTAAGAACCGATCCAAAGCAAGAGCTAGAAATTGCAACAATTGTGATCAACCAGGTCATTTCAAAAGAGATTGCCCAAATCCAAGGAATGGAAAAGGTGAAACTAGTGGCCAGAAGAATGACGACAACACAGCCGCCATGGTGCAAAACAATGATAATGTTGTCTTCTTTATAAACGAGGAAGAGGAATGCATGCACTTTTCAGGTCCAGAGTCGGAATGGGTGGTTGATACCGCAAAATCTTACCATGCCACACCAGTAAGAGATCTTTTTTGCAGATATGTAGCAGGTGATTTAGGCCTTGTGAGAATGGGTCACTACTAAAAATCTGCTAAAAACCGACCAACTATTTCCGACCAACGTTGGTCGGTCAAAAAATGCGACCAAAAATCGTCCAGGTTGGACGCAAACTGGGGAAAAAAAATATTTACATTTTTTTAAATAAAATACCGACTAACGTTGGTCGGTAAATTGGTCAATAGCTGGTCAGACAAGAAAATTTTGGATTACCGACCAACGTTGGTCGGTAATCTGGATCCAATTTTTTAAATTTTAATAATTATTTTATTATTTAAAATATTTTATAATATTTAAGAATTTATATTTAAAATTACCGACCAACGTTGGTCGGTTAAAGATTTTAATTTTTTTTTAAAAAAAACCGACCAAAGTTGGTCGGTTTTTGGTCAAACGGTCAGCACTTAATGTACCGACCAAAATTACCGACCAACTTTGGTCGGTAATTCTAAAATCAGAGAAGTGAAAAACGGGGGAAACCCCCATTTCTCTGAAATTTTTCCCTCTTCTTCCTTCCCTTCTCTCCTTCTCCCAGCCCCTCCCCCTCACCGTCCAGGCCTCTCCCTCGCTGTCCAGCCCTCACCCTCGCCGTCGCCGCTGCCACTGCCACTGCCGCCCCTCGATCTCCTTCTCCATCTCCTATAAATTCTAGGTTTGAATTACAACCCATTTATTTATTATATCCAGGTTTTGTTAATTAGTTATGAATTAGTTTCAATTGATTAGTGATTCAATTATTTGAACATTGCATTTTATTGAGGATTAAGGTTTAGGTCTTGTTTTAATTAGTTTTGTTAATTAGTTTTATTAACTAATTAGTTTTGTTAATTAGTCAATTATTTATGAATTGGTTTAGTTTAGGGTATGGGTTGAATTTCTTTAGTTTAGTTAGTTTATGTTTAAACTCGTAGGATATGAATTAAAATTTTAGTTTTTAGGATTTGTTCTTGTGAATTGAACTTTTAGGATATGAATTGAACTTTTAAGATATGAATTGGACCTTTTGGATATGAATTGAACTTTTAGGATATAAATTGGTGTAATTAGGAAAAAATAATTATCTTGAATTAACTAAAAAAGATATAATTAATTTATAATTGTAGAATAAATTAATTTGTTCTTGTGAATCGAACTTTTAGGGTATGGGTTGAATTTCTTTAGTTTAGTTAGTTTATGTTTAAACTCGTAGGATATGAATTGAAATTTTAGTTTTTAGGATTTGTTCTTGTGAATTGAACTTTTAGGATATGAATTGAACTTTTAAGATATGAATTGGACCTTTTGGATATGAATTGAACTTTTAGGATATAAATTGGTGTAATTAGGAAAAAATAATTATCTTGAATTAACTAAAAAAGATATAATTAATTTATAATTGTAGAATAAATTAATTTGTTCTTGTGAATTGAACTTTTAGGGTATGGGTTGAATTTCTTTAGTTTAGTTAGTTTATGTTTAAACTCGTAGGATATGAATTGAAATTTTAGTTTTTAGGATTTGTTCTTGTGAATTGAACTTTTAGGATATGATTTGAACTTTTACGATATGAATTGGACCTTTTAGTTTTATTAACTAATTAGTTTTGTTAATTAGTCAATTATTTATGAATTAGTTTAGTTTAGGGTATGGGTTGAATTTCTTTAGTTTAGTTAGTTTATGTTTAAACTCGTAGGATATGAATTGAAATTTTAGTTTTTAGGATTTGTTCTTGTGAATTGAACTTTTAGGATATGATTTGAACTTTTAAGATATGAATTGGACCTTTTGGATATGAATTGAACTTTTAGGATATAAATTGGTGTAATTAGGAAAAAAATAATTATCTTGAATTAACTAAAAAAGATATAATTAATTTATAATTGTAGAATAAATTAATTTGTTGTTGTGAATCGAACTTTTAGGGTATGTGTTGAATTTCTTTAGTTTAGTTAGTTTATGTTTAAACTCGTAGGATATGAATTGAAATTTTAGTTTTTAGGATTTGTTCTTGTGAATTGAACTTTTAGGATATGAATTGAACTTTTAAGATATGAATTGGACCTTTTGGATATGAATTGAACTTTTAGGATATAAATTGGTGTAATTAGGAAAAAATAATTATCTTGAATTAACTAAAAAAGATATAATTAATTTATAATTATAGAATAAATTAATTTGTTCTTGTTTTATTTGTATAGATGGAACATCGTACTTGGATGTACAATAGAAATTATCCTAATCGGCGGGGATTGCGGGAGGATTTTGTAGAAGGGGTTGATGACTTTATTAGACATGCAATGTCACTTCCACCATACCAAAGTGAAGGAGTAATTAGGTGCCCTTGTGTCAGGTGCGATTGTATGAAGTTTAAAAAATCGGAGGAAGTTAAGCTTCATCTTTATAGGAAGGGGTTTATAGAGAATTACTTTGTGTGGACTAATCATGGAGAGATCGATGGTAGCCGTGGGATATTTCATAACATGGTTGTTGGTGAAAGTAGTAGGTCGGTGGAGAATACAAATCTTGATTCTAGAATTCAGGATATGGTTGCGGATGCTTTTGGGGGTGAGCCCAATGAAAATATTGAACAAACTCCTAATGATGACGCAAAACGTTTTTATGAACAGTTAGAGGAAGCTAGTCGTCCACTACGTGAAGGAAGTCCGCACTCTGGGCTGTCTGTTGCAGTTAGATTACTAAGTATCAAATCTAATTGGAATATTTCTCAAGCATCCATGGACTGTTTCATTGACCTTATGAGTGAACTAGTTGACCCTAATATCAACTTACCTGGTGATTTCTATAAGGCGAAGAGATTGGTTTCTAAGTTAGGACTTTCGTCAATGAGAATTGATTGTTGTGAAGATGGTTGCATGTTATATTATAAAGATGATGCAACTTTAGACAGTTGTAAATTTTGCAAAAAGCCTCGTTTCAAGAGGCTTTCCAGCGGGAATATGGTCGCTGTCAAGGCAATGCATTATTTACCTCTTATACCTAGGTTAAAGAGGTTATATGCGTCGATGAGTTCTGCTCCTCATATGAGATGGCATTTCGAAAATAGAAGACCACCCGGTGTTATGTGTCATCCTTCAAATGGAGAAGCTTGGAAGAACTTTGATAGGACATATCCAGATTTTGCTAGTGAACCAAGGAACATTCGGTTAGGTCTGTGTGCCGATGGCTTCACGCCTTTTTCTATATCTGCGATACCATATTCATGTTGGCCTGTCTTTCTTACACCTTATAATCTACCACCTGAGTTGTGTATGACTAGTCCATATATATTCTTAAATTGTATTATCCCCGGTCCACGTAATCCGAAAAGTTTGATTGATGTATATTTGAAACCTTTGATTGATGAGCTAAAACAATTGTGGTATGATGGTGTTGAAACATATGACATATCAACCAAGCAGAATTTTAATATGCGTGCTAATTTAATGTGGACTATTAATGATTTTCCTGCGTATGGAATGTTGTCTGGGTGGATGACTGCTGGGAAGCTAGCTTGTCCTTATTGCATGGAAAATAGTAAAGCGTTCACTTTGAAACATGGCCGAAAGCAATCATGGTTTGATTGTCACCGTCAATTCTTGCCTGATGATCATGAGTTTATAAGGATGAATAATGCATTCAAAAAGAATAAAGTGGAATATGATTCTCCACCTCCGATACTTTCAGGTGAAGAAATTTGGGAGAGGGTCCAGAACTTCAGTAAAGTTACTGAGGCTCCACCTTATAGATTCCCCGGATATGGTGTTAATCATAATTGGACGAAACAGAGTATATTTTGGGAGTTGCCTTATTGGAAGGATAATCTTCTCCGACACAACCTTGATGTCATGCATATTGAGAAGAATTATTTTGATAATTTGTTCAACACAGTGATGGATGTTAAAGGTAAGACAAAAGATAACCCGAAGGCTAGAATGGACTTACAAGAATATTGCAGGCGACCTGAATTATACTTGCAGACAACAAACAATGGTAAGGTTTTCAAGCCCAAAACAAGTTACACATTCACTTTAGAGGAAAGACGACAAATTTGTGATTGGGTTACGAAATTGAAGATGCCTGAGGGTTATGCGTCGAATCTTGGAAAAAAGTAGATATGGAGGTAGGGAAGTTGAGCCATTTGAAAAGTCATGACTGCCATGTTTTCATGGAGACCTTAGTGCCTATTGCATTTTGTGGTTTGCCTGAAAGAATTTGGAAACCCATCACAGAGATTAGTTTGTTTTTCAAAGACTTGTGTTCTACCACATTAAGGGAAGAAAACTTACTTCGGATGGACCAGAACATCCCTGTAATTTCTAGTAAGATGGAAAAAATATTCCCATGTGGTTTCTTTGATGTGATGGAACACCTTCCAATACACCTTGTACACGAGGCACGACTTGGAGGGCCTGTTCAATGCAGATGGATGTATCCCTTTGAGAGGTAATATTATAAGTTTGATGTAATATTCTATTTTATTTGAATGTTATTGGCTAACATGAGATTATGTAGGACAATTAGCAAATGCAAATAATTTGTTAAGCAGAGGAATAAGATTGAAGGATATATATGCGAAGCCTATCTTGCAAAGGAAACTGCACATTTTTGTTCTTATTATTTTGAGAGTAACGTGCCATGTTCTAGGAATATGCCCAATAGGCACACGGTCGAATGTGTAAATGATCCATTATATCCACCAATGTCCATATTCAATCAACCAGGCCAATGTTCTAATGATGTTAGAAAGAGAAGTTTGAGTGATATGGAGTACAAGTCAGCTACACTTCATGTGTTGCTAAATTGTCCCGAAGTTGTACCATTTCTCAAGTAAGTATTGATTTATTAGTTATCAAAATGTAAAATTTGCTGTGACTACATATTGATGCAACTACTAAAAATATTTGATATGTCACAGTCACTTCGTGGGTTAATTTGGCTATGATGCTGTATATACGAGATTTGATACGTGGTTCAAACAGTTTGTAAGTGTATATATATATACATATGTAGTGAATGTATAAAAATTGATTCATAAGTTGTGCTAACTTATGACTTTTTTTAACTCTATGTAGGTAAATAATCCAAATAATGGTGTAAATCAATTTTTGAAAGATATATCTTGGGGACCTGGGCTTCAGGTCACAACAATGTCTAAGTACGTAGTGAATGGTTATAAGTTTCATACAGAGGATTGCTCTAAAAATAAAAATAGCAACAACAGCGGGGTGTGGGTTCAAGGTGGTGATGGCAACCAAGTTGGAGATATTGATTATTATGGTGTGGTCAAAGAAATATTACAACTAGAATATACAGGTTGGCCATATAAGAAATTGATACTCTTTAGATGCAAGTGGTTTGACCCAAATCCAACAAGAGGTACAAGAGTACACAACCAATACAACATAATTGAGGTTAATCATACGAGGGAGTATGATCGCTATGATCCTTTCATAATTGCACATAACGTTAGGCAAGTGTATTATGCATCCATTGCGGAGGAATAAGTCCAATTGGTGGGTTGTAATAAAAACTAAGCCTGTAGGTAGGGTGGAAGTCGAGAATGTGTTAGATGTTGCATATCAAAACGATATCTCCAATATTCACCATATAGTGGACGATCAGTTAGAAAATGATTTGGAACATCCTGAACACATATTGGAAGAAGTTGATATAAATGAAGTAACAATTATAGAAAATGAGGACGAAGAATCAACTGATGAAGCTCAAACAAGTGAGGACGAAGAATTCTCGGACGAGGAACAATACGTCGATGAGGATTAAAAAGTTGGTTTTTTAAAGCACTCTCGTTTTATAGCTAGTTTCTTATATGTTTCAATCTAAATGTGTATTATATTATGCAGATGGCAGGCAAGGGTCAAGGTAACAATGACCCTACTAGTTCTCGGGGTCGAGAAAAGGGTAGGAAGGGAAAGAGGAGGGTAGAAAATAATACTCCCTCTTGTCCACCCTTTTCAGAGATGCCTATGTCTTATCCTCCACCACACGGCTATACTGAGCTGCCACAGCATCACGAGCCGTACACCTTCATTCAGACACCCAGTCTTCCATCACAGGGCCACAGGACTATACGTCCGACATACAGTCCAGCTGCCTCACAGCCATCTGCATCACATCCACATGGATCACATCCCTATATATCACAGCCACATAGATCGCATCCACCCATGTCAAAGCCACTCGGGTCACAGCCACTCGGGTCACAACCATCGGTATCACATCCACTTGGGTTGCATCCAGCTATGTCGCAGTCACAGGGATCGCAACCATCTTCATCATCGACTCCATCTATTGCAGGCCTTCGCCTGGGAGGCATTAGCTCTGACCCGCCTACACCGTCTTCACATGCCTCTGATACACATGCTTCGGATGGTGATGACGAGGTAGTGCATTATGATCGATATGGCAGGATCATCATAGTCCCTGAGGGTGATGGGTAAGTGTTATTCATTATTTTTGCGTCTATTGATTTGTAACATTTTTACTAAGATATTAATGTATTTTTATTGTTAAATTGCAGGTTCAGGCCGGGTAATAAGACTACGAGGATAATCACCAATGCCATCAGAAAGCTTTATGATGGCCCTTATGCGACTTGGACTGATTGCCCATTCTCACTGAAGGAGCAAATTTTCAATCAATTTAAGGTATAAATGTTCTTTTAAACAGTTTAATAATTTATATTTATGATATTTCCATCTAATATTTAACTTTTGAAATACAGAGCAAGTGTGTATGGGAAGACCGCTATAGCGCGGAAGTGGCTACAAATTTTCATCATAAAGCTCGCAAGAGATTGGCGGATGCTTTCTCGGATGCTAGAAAGAAGAACAAGAGGCCTGGCTGGTTACTTGAGAATTTGTGGAATGATTTGCAAAGGCAATGGCTTACCGCAGAGTTCTTAGAGAGGAGCGAAAAAGGAAAGAAAGCTCGCGCATCCGAGAAGGGAGGCTCCTTGCACACTGGAGGTGCGATCAGCCTAGGGACAATAAAAAGAAGATTGGTACGTAATTGCTTAAATTATTTTACTTTTCTAAGTATATCTATTCTGTTTATTAACTAAATTAATTTGTTTTTAGGAAAAGAAGTATGGGCGTCCAATGAGTCATAATGAGCTATTCAAGGAGACACATATTGTGAAGAAGAAGAAAGAGGGGGATCAAGATAGGTGGGTCGAGGACCGGGCCTCGACTGCATATGTAATCTTTCAATTTTATTTAAGTATTATAATTTACTTTTATACACAACTTGAAATACTGATTTAATTTAGAATAATATAGGGTCGCTACCAAAGTAACGTGGAGGAATTCATCCGTAGTCATCCAGCTAGTGAATCGGGTGAGCCAACCCAACCTTCGGACGAGGATGCTGAAAGAATATGGTTGGAGTCTGTTGGCGGCCCAAAATGGGGGAAGGTATACGGGCTTCCAACTAAAAACTTCCATCGCTATAAGTGTGGAATGCGAGGAATAGGGACTTCCTCGCAAGGCGAGCAACTTAATAGGGAGAGACTCTCCGCTATGCGGGAGACAGTGACAAAGCTCACATCAGAGCTAGAAGCGGCCAAGGAAAGAGAAAGGCTTAGAGATGCTCAATTCCTTGGCATGCAAGCTCAGATCAGAACTCTCCTATCTAGTGGAGCTTTTCCGTTGCCCCGATCTCGTGAGTCATCTCCAGAGGGTCGACCTCCATGTGATCGTTCCTCCCGCCCTGCTCGTGATCGTTCCTCCCGTCCTCCCCGTGATCGTGCTTCCCGTCCTCCACAAGACCGTTCTCTATATCGTCTTGTAGATGAAAGTTCATCAGACGGTGATGATGATATTGTACAAAACACCCCTTGACTTTTATATACTTTGAACTAGACAAATAGAACCAGTTTTGAACTAGTTGTAATTAGTTTTAACTTGGTTTTAACTTGGTTTTGGATTTTTATGTTCAATTGAACTTTAATTTGTTAGTTTTAAAGTATTTATTGAATGTTTTGGTTGTTGTTGTTGTTGTGTTGTTGTTGTTGTTGTTGTTGTGTTGTTGTTGTTGTGTTTTTGTTGTTGTTGTTGTTGTTGTTGTTATTGTGTTGTAGTATTGGTATGCTGGCAGGTAGTTTAGCTGCCAAAACAGGCATTTTATGCCAAAATTAATCCCAGAAAAACCGACCAACGTTGGTCGGTTTTTAATAAAAAAAAAAAAAATTATTCCAAAATACCGACCAAAGTTGATCGGTTAATGAACATTGAATTCCCAGAATTCAACACTACCATCCAACTTTGGTCGGTATTTTGCTTGCATTCTTGAGATTACCGACCATAGTTGGTCGGTAATGTTTAATTTTAATTAGTTTTAAAAAATATATATTTTCAATTACCGACCAAAGTTGATCGGTAATTTCCGACCAACTTTGGTCGGTAAGCCATTCCGACCATCAAAATATCGTCCACACCGTAATGGTCGCATTTTGGTCGGTAATTTGCCATAACCGACCAACGTTGGTCAGTATTTTTTGTTAGTTTTTAGCAAATTTCTAGTAGTGGGTAACACAAGTTACTCAAAGATTGCGGGGATTGGTGACATTTGTATCAAGACAAATGTCGGATGCACATTGGTTCTGAAGGACGTGCAACATGTACCTGATTTGCGGATGAACTTGATCTCGGAAATTGCTTTAGACCGAGATGGATACGAGAACTATTTTGCAAATCAAAAGTGGAGACTCACCAAGGGATCATTGGTGATTGCAAAGGAAGTTGCTCATGGCACATTGTATAGGACAAATGCAGAAATATGCAAAGGTGAATTGAACGTGGCACAATATGAGATTTTTACAGATTTGTGGCACAAATAAATGGGTCATATGAGCGAGAAGGGATTGCAGATTCTTGCCAGGAAATCACTCATGTCTTATGCCAAAGGTACTATATATTATGGGCAGTTCGCAAGGAAAAGAATCGCATATGCTTCGATGATCATAGTCTAGTTGCTTTTGCTTAATAGCTAGATGCAAGCAAATGTTAAATTCCCGATCTAAGTTGACTTTTGTGGATGATGTAAATTTTATCTTCGCTTGTAAATTGATATTATTTAAGACCTCAAATTCAGAACTCATATGTCCTAAAGGCAGTTCGGTGCTCTAAGCTCCCGCTATGCATGGGGTCCGGGGATGGCCGGACCACAAGGCTCTATTGTCACAACCTTACCCTGCATTTCTGCAAGAGGCTTTTTCCACAGCTTGAACCCGTGACCCCCTGATCGCATGACAACAACTTTATCAGTTACGCCAAGGCTCCCCTTCTGCTTTATAATATAATATTTAAGTCAAATAATGCATGAAGAAATGATATTAAGAACAGTTAGTGAAGTCTAAGCACACTAGAGTAAGTGGGAAGTACTTAATTAATTTCAAAGACAACTCCAAATTGTATTCATGTTCAAACACAACTCTAATTGTCAAATATCATTTTCACTTGAAAAACATTTCACTTGAAAAACATTTCACTTTATAGTTTTCTTTGATTATGATGTTTTTGAATATCTATAATTATAAAAATTATGTACTTTAACTGTTTATTAATTGGTTTTGAATATGTAAGTTTCATTCATAAAATAATACACTAATAATTATGAAAATTAGATGTAATGGTTATTATACTCAAGAAACATATTCTTTGATGGAAATTACTCTTCTTATAGTCTACAGTCATAGCTAAGTTTTGTTTTGATTCTTGTGATATCTTGTTAAGTACATTTAATCTTTGATTATTTAACATGTGCACTGTTAGTCTATCCACCTATGAAATTCTTCAAACATAACATCTAAATGGTTAACTACTATATATTATACTAAATTTCTACTTTACGTCATATTTGAAGGTATATTATATATATATATATAATATATATATATATAATATATATATATATATATATATCTCCGTCCCAAAATATGCATCACTTTTCCTTTTTAAGAGTCAATTGGCTAATTGTGGAAGCAAAATTGGATTAGATCGGCTCAATTTTAAACTTTAAATATAAATATTCAAAAAATTATATACAAAAATTACTATCGATTGCAATTCTTCTCATGTCAATATAATAAAAAATATATATTTTTAAGTATTGAATTTTGAGAAGCGAAAAATGACATATAATTTGGGACGGATGGAGTATATCATACAAAAAGTTTCTTCATACACGGGTGATGTTTGGCCATAATTCTATATCTTTAATTTATTCTATTATTTACCTTACATTTTGATATTTTAATATTAAATTGTGCGACACTTGTGTAAGTTTTTTCCTTTATTGCCCACATCACTTGAAATGATTGTTGCGCACCATTATTATATTTCTATCGGATCTGTCCAATGTTAGTCACGCTTTCGAAACTCGCATCTAGAAATATTATTATTAACTATGTTTAACCCCTTAATATATAAGTTTAATTATTTGAGCCAAGGGTTACACTTTTTGGTCAATTAAGTATTGCATTTCGTGTTTAACATCTCAAGCAACAATAGAGTTGACGTATGTAGGCTTATTTAGTTATTAGAGAACACTTGTATTAGCTCATATCATGTCTAGATGCAAGTAGTGGTGTTCCAACATGCTGGCCTTCCGTTTCCTGTCAAAAGATTAATGTAAATAAAATATTTTGTTTTCTTCTTTTATGGTGAGGGAAAGTCTGTCCTGCCTTGCCACGGGCTATATTAGTTAATGATTGCTATTTTTTAGTCCCGTGTTATGATCCCTATTCCATCTTTAACACATCTTTAACACATTCCACGGGCTTTATCAAGAATGAAAATGTCACGACCCGAAATTCCCACATTCGGACCGTGATGGCGCCTAACATTTCACTTGCTAGGCAAGCCAATGTTAGAATAATATTATTCTTTTTTAAAATAATTTTAAATTGATTAATAACAAAGAAACAAATGCGGAAGCAAAGTTTGAAATATAGTGAATAATCCATAAAAATAACGGTGTCTAAATACCATCCCAGAAACGGTGTCACAAGTGCACGAGCTTCTAGAATAATACAAATAAAGGTCTGAATAAAATAAAGCTGTCTGGAAATATACACACAACTAAAGTAAAATAGACGGGGACTTCAGAACTGCGGACGCCATGCAGTTATACCTCAAGTCTCCTCCGAATAGCTGAAATCCGAGCAAGTCTATGGCACGCCGCTGGGACCAACTCTGATATTTGTACAAGAAGTGTAGAGTGTAGTATCAGTACAACCGACCCCATGTACTGGTAAGTGCTGAGCCTAACCTCGACGAAGTAGTGACGAGGCTAAGGCGGTTCACTTACATTAACCTGTACGCAATATTAATAACAACAACAAATAATAGAAATAAATCAGGTAACTCATTTATAATAATTGAAGCTAACTCAGCAGTCATAATCCATTATTATTTCACCCAATTCTGTTGCAGCGTGCAACCCGCTCTCACAATATATTCACATTCAATTCTGTTGCAGCGTGCAACCCGCTCTCCCAATATATTCCTTTTAATCAAGTCTGTCATATATTTATTTCAATCAAGTATATATATAGACTTTTAAATAAGTCTGTTGCGGCGTGCAATCCGATACCCTAATATTGACTTTTAAATAAGTCTATTGCGGCGTGCAATCCGATCCCCAAATATTGACTTTTAAATAAATCTATTGCGGCATGCAATCCGATCGTCCAATATTTTCATTTACCAATAAATTCTTATAGAATAAATTCTCCAATAAATGCAACAGTTAATATAAAAATCACAAGACAACAAGCATACAATAATTATGATTTAATTATGAAGCAACCAATGACAAATAGCAATTATTATGAAAATCAGGGAGCAAATAGGCAATTTAATATGCTAAATGTCAAATAATAATTAAGGCACATAATTCAAATAACATGTAACAATTAATGCAGGAATTCAAGAATTAAAATTTGACAAAGAATGAGAGAGAAACAATTATTATAATATTTAATTTATGATTAAAAATAATTTATGATTTTTCATGTAAGCAGGCAAACAATTAATTTGACGACGTATAGACACTCGTCACTTCGCCTATACGTCGTTTACATGCAATTCACATAACAAACAATTTAAGGGTTCTATTCCCTCAAGTCAAGGTTAACCCTGACACTTACCTCGCTTTGCAAATTCCAATCAATTATTCAACCACAACTTTTCCTTTTAAATTTGCCTCCGAAAGCTTCAAATCTATTCACAAACAATTCAATACTAATCATAGGAATTAATTCCATATGAACTTATAAATTTTCCGGATAAAAATCCAAAATTCATTAAAATATTCAGCAATGGGACCCACCTCTCGAATCCTGAAAAATAATCATGAAATACCAATACACGTTCTGATACGATTTCAACCATTCCAAATTTGTCTAATTCCGATATCAAATGGACCTTCAAATCTAATTTTTTTGTTTTACAAAAATTCCAATTTCGTCCATCTAAATCTGAAATAAATGATGAATTTAGACATGGATTTGTGAAATATAATCACTTTATGATAAAGAACATTTACCCAGTTCAAAGTCGTGAAAATCCCCCTTCAAATCACCCAAATCCGAGACTCAAAACTCAAAATTGAGTAAAAATGGCTAAGACCCGATTTTATGTATTCTGCCCAGCATTTTCGCATCGGCGGTGCCTGGGCTCGCACATGCGAGCTCGCATCTGCGAAAAGGGGCTGCTAGGTGAGGTTCCGCATCTGCGGACAAAATGTCACACCTGCGACGTCCGCTTGTGCGCAAAAGGGCCGCACCTACGAAGGCCGCATCTGTGATGGAAGCCTTGCTTCTGCAAGCTCGCACCTGCGGTCAAAATTCCGCAGGTGCGATTATACCAGAACCCAAATTTCAGATTTTTGCTTAAGTCCAATTCTTGTTCCGATTTCAATCCGTTTCACTCTTGGGGTACTCGGGACCCCGCTCGAATATACCAATAAGTCCCGTAACATAATACGGACTGACTCGGGGTCTAAAATCACATCAAACAACACTGAAATTACAATTCACACCCCGATTCGAACTTTGAGTTTTAAACTTTTAATTTTCAAATCTCGTGCCAAAACATATTAAATGAATCCGGAATGACTTCAAATTTGGCACACAAGTCATAAATGACATAACGGAGATATTCAAATTTCCAGAATCGGATTTCGGCTCCGATATCAAAAAGTCAACCCCGTGGTCAAACTTGGAATATTTAGCCTTTAAATTGCTAGTTCTGTTAAATGGTCATAACTTGAGCTAGGGACCTCCAAATTAAATCCCGGGCATACGCCCAAGTCCCAAATCACGATACGGAGCTACCGGAACTATCAAAACACTGATCCGGGTCCGTTTGCTAAAAATATTGACCAAAGTCAACTCACTTGAATTTTAAAGCTCTATTTCACATTTTAATTCATTTTTCACATGAAAACTTTCCAAAAAATTTTACGGACTGTGCACGCAAGTCAAGAAATGATAAAAACGGTGCTTTTCGAGGTCTTAGAACACATAATTACTTATTAAATTTAAAGATGACATTTTGGGTCATCACATTCTGCACCTCTAAAACAAACGTTCGTCCTCGAACGGAGTTAGAGAAAAAAAAATACCTGAGCTGGAGAAAAGGTGTGGATATTTACTCCGCATGTCCGACTCGGACTCCCAGGTAGATGCCTCTACCGGCTGACCTCTCCATTTCACCCGAACTGAAGGATAACTCTTTAACCTCAACTGTCGGACCTGCCGGGCTAGAATAGCCACCGGCTCCTCCTCGTAAGTCAAATCTTTGTCCAATTGGACTGAGCTGAAATCTAACACATGGGACGGATCACCATGATATTTACGGAGCATAGACACATGGAACATCAGATGAACCGCTGATAAACTAGGTGGTAATGCAAGCCTGTAGGCTACTTCACCCACCCTTTCAAGAATTTCAAAGGGTCCGATATACCTAGGGCTCAACTTGCCCTTCCTTCCGAACCTCATTACACCTTTCATAGGTGAAACCAGGAGCAATATTCGTTCTCCAACCATGAATGCAATATCACGAACTTTACGGCCTAGACTGAGCTATACGAAGTCGATCCTGAATAATCTTGACCTTATCCAAGGCATCCTGTACCAAATAGGTACCCAACAACCGAGCCTCTCCCGGTTCAAACCAACCAATTGGTGATCGGCATCGCCTTCCGTATAATGCCTCATATGGATCCATCTGAATACTCGACTGGTAGCTATTATTATAAGCAAACTCCGCAAGTGGCAAGAATTGATCCCAAGAACCTCCAAAGTCTATAACACAAGCGCGGAGCATATCTTCCAATATCTGAATAGTGCACTCTGACTGTCCATCTGTTTGTGGATGAAATGTTGTACTCAACTCTACCTGCGTGCCTAACTCATGCTGTACAGCCCTCCAGAAATGTGAGGTAAACTGCGTACCTCGATCTGAAATAATAGACACGGGCACACCGTAAAGGCGGACAATCTCACGAATATAAATTTTAGCTAACCTTTCTGAAGAATAGGTAACTGCCACTGGAATGAAATGTGCTAACTTGGTCAGCCTGTCCACAATGACCCAAACTGTGTCAAATTTTCTCTGAGTCCGTGGGAGCCCAACAACAAAATCCATTGTGATACGCTCCCACTTCCACTCAGGAATTTCTAACTTCCGAAACAAACCACCAGGTCTCTGATGCTCGTACTTAACTTGCTGAAATTCAGACACCGAGCTACATGTGCAACTATATCCTTTTTCATTCTCCTCCACCAATAATGTTGCCGCAAATCTTGATACATTTTTGCGGTACCTGGATGAATAGAATACCTGGAACTGTGTGCCTCTTCAAGAATTAATTCACGAAGCCCATCCATATTAGGCACACAAATACGGCCCTGCATTCATAGAACTCCATCTTCCCCTACAACAACCTCTTTGGCATCACCGTGCCACACTGTGTCCTTAAGGACAAGTAAATGAGTATCATCATACTGCCTCTCTTTGATGCGCTCATATAAAGAAGACCGAGCGACTGTGCAAGCTAGAACCCGGGTTCTGAAATATCTAACCTCACGAACTAATTAGCCAAAGTCTGAACATCTGCAGCTAATGGTCTCTCACCAACCGGAATATACGCAAGACTGCCCATACTCACAGCCTTTCTACTCAAAGCATCGACCACCACATTGGCCTTTCCGGGGTGATACAAAATGGTGATATCATAGTCTTTCAACAACTCCAACCATCTTCTTTGCCTTAAATTAAAATATTTTTGTTTGAACAGATACTGAAGGCTACGATGATCAGTAAATACCTCACACGAGACACCGTAGAGGTAATGCCTCCAAATCTTCAGCGCATGAACAATGGCTGCCAATTCTAGGTCATGAACATGATAATTCTTCTCGTGAACTTTTAACTGACGCGACGCATATGCAATTACCTTGCCATCTTGCATTAATACTGCTCCAAGCCCAATGTGAGATGCGTCACAATATACCGTATACGATCTTGAACCTATGAGTAATACCAATACTGGCGCCGTAGTCAAAGCGGTCTTGAGCTTCTGAAAGCTCAACTCACACTCTTCTGACCATCTCAATGGAACACCCTTCTGGGTTAGTCTGTTAATGTGCTTGCTATAGATGAAAATTCTTCCACGAACCAACGATAATAACCTACCAAACCCAGGAAACTCCATATCTCTGTAACCAAAGTAGGTCTAGGCCAATTCTGAATAGCCTCAATCTTCTTAGGATCCACCTTTATGCCTTCTGCCGATACAATATGTCCCAAAAAGCAACTGAGTCTAACCAAAACTCACATTTTGAAAATTTGGCATATAACTGATTATTTTTCAAGGTGTGAAGCACATTTCGAAGATGCTACTCATGCTCCTCTCGACTGCTGGAGTAAATCAAGATATCATCAATGAATACAACCACAAAAGAATCCAAATAAGACTTGAACACCCGATTCATCAAATCCATAAATGTTGCTGGAGCATTTGTCAACCCAAATGACATCACTAGGAACTCGTAATGCCCATACCGAGTCCGAAAAGCTGTCTTAGGGACATCAGATGCCCTAATCTTCAACTGATGGTAACCAGATCTCAAATAAATTTTCGAAAATACCTTGGCACCCTGAAGCTGATCAAATAAGTGATCAATTCTTGGCAGCGGATATTTGTTTTTGATACTGACCTTGTTCAACTGCTGATAATCTATACACATCCGCATAGAGCCGTCTTTCTTCTTTACAAATAATACTGGTGCACCCCAGGGCGAGACACTGGGTCTAATGAATCCCTGATGAAGCAAGTCTTGTATTTGCTCTTTCAATTCTTTCAACTCTGGCGGGGCCATACGGTATGATGGAATAGAAATGGGCTGAGTGCCCGGAGCCAAATCAATACAGAAGTCAATATCTTTGTCGGGTGACATCCCCGGCAAATCTATAGGAAATACTTCTGAAAATTCACGAACAACTGGTACTGAGTCCATAGAAGGGACATCCGCACTGGGATCGCGAATATAAGCCAAATAGGCTAGACACCCTTTCTCTACCATACGCCGAGCTTTCATATAAGAAATAACCCTGCTGGCAGAATGGCCAGAAGTTCCTTTCCACTCTAACCGAGGTAACCCCGGCATAACTAGGGTCACTGTCTTGGCTTGACAGTCCAATATAGCATGGTAAGGAGACAACTAATCCATACCCAAGATGACATCAAAATATACCATATCAAGAAGTAGAAGATCCACACTGGTATCGAGATTACCAATAGTAACCACACATGAATGATAGACATGATCTACTACAACAGAGTCTCCCACCGGTGTAGATACACACACAGAAGCACTCAGAGAATCACAAGGCACAACCAAATATGAAGCAAAATAGGAGGACACATAGGAATAAGTAGATACTAGATCAAATAGAACTGAAGCATCTCTATGGCAAACTGGAATAATACTTGTGATCACAACATCAGATGATTCGGCCTCAGGCCTAGCTGGAAAAGCATAAAATCGGGGCTGGGCCCTACCACTCTGAACTGCATCTCTGGGACGGCCTCTAACTGGCTGGCCTCCACCTCTAACGGTCTGACCTTCACCTCTAATGGCCTAACCTCCACCTCTAATGGATGACCTCCACCTCTAACTGCCTGACCCCTACCTCTAGCTGGCTGAGTAGGTGGTGAAGCAATCGGTGCGGGTATGATAGCACAAGAATTTTGCCGAGATCTATTACTCGCCAATCTAGGGCAATACCTCCTGATGTGACCAATGTTCCCACACTTATAACACCCATCCTGATGCCGTGGCTGCTAAAGCTGAAGCTGACCCAGATGGGCCAGATAACCACTGTAGTAACTCTGGAGTGGTGGTGCATTGATAGGAGCTGAATGTGCACTGAATACTGGCTGCCCACAGTAAGGCATAATAGGACCGTGACTCCCTGAAGCACCGGGAGATATATGAAGTGCTGAATGAAATGGTCTGGGAGGATGACCCCTACCAAAATTACCCCGGCCTCCAGACGAGGCACCACTATAACCACCAAACTGACGAGGCCTCTTATCGAACCCCTGCCCTCTTTCCTATGCAAGAACCATCTCGATCCTCCTTGCGACATTAGCAGCCGCCTGAAAAGAAATCTCACTTTCGGTCTCCTTGGCCATCTGAAGTCTGATAGGGTGAGTGAGGCCTTCAATGAACTTCCTCACTCTCTCTCCATCCGTAGGTAGTAAAAGGAGAGCATGAAGGGCCAAATCTACAAAACGGGACTCATAGTGAGTAACAGTCATACTGCCATGTTGTAGACGCTTGAATTGCTTGCGGAATTCCTCTCTGAGTGTGATAGGGAGGAACTTCTCCAGAAATAGCTGAGAGTACTGCTCCCAGGTACGTGCAGGTGATCCGACTGGTCGGGTCAATGTGTAATCTCTCCAACACCTCTTGGCGGAACCCATCATCTGGAATACCGCAAAATCAACTCCATTAGTCTCAACTATACCCATGTTTCGCAGCACCTCATGGCAGCGTTCAAGATAATCCTGTGGGTCCTCAGAAGGTGTACCACTGAAGTGAACTGGAAAGAGCTTAGTGAACTTATCCAGTCTTAATAAGGCCTCAAAAGACATGGCGGGCCTATCACCGGTCTGTGCTGCAACAACTGGCTGAACTACCCCAACTGGCGGGGCTACTGGAGCCTGATTCTAGGGAGCCATCTGCTCCAGAGCGGGAGTAGTGGGAGTTTGTGCTTCTCCCCCAGCATGTGAGACGGCTGGTGCCACTGGAAATATACCATTCTGAGCCACGCCCTCCATAAGACTTACCAAACGGACTAGAGCATCCTAAAGTACTGGAGTGACTATGAATCCTTCCAAGACCTGAACTGGTCCAACTGTTACATTCTCAACTGGGACCTCATCCTGAAGGTCTACCTGAGGTTCTACAACAGGTGCAGTTGCTTGAGCTCTGGGCTGAGCTCTACCTCGGCCTCTGGCTCGGCCTCTAGCACGACCTCGGCCTCGACCTCTACCCCTGGCCATAGTTTCCACCGGGAGTTTTGGTCCCTGTCCATCGGTATAGGTATTACGTGTTCTCACCATCTGCGAGAGAATAAGAGTAGAATGGTTCAATCATCGATGATAGAATAAAATCGCACGACAGAATAAGAAAGAAGTGATATTGTTCCTAAACTTCGTAGCCTCTGAGAGATAAGTACAGACGTCTCCGTACCTATCCTTCAAACTCTACTAAGCTTGCTCGTGACTCGTGAGACCTATGTAACCTAGTGCTCTGATACCAATTGTCACGACCCGAAATTCCCACATTCGGACCGTGATGGTGCCTAATATTTCACTTGCTAGGCAAGCCAACATTAGAATAATATTATTCTTTTTTAAAATAATTTTAAATTGATTAATAACAAAGAAACAAATGCGGAAGCAAAGTTTGAAATATAGTGAATAATCCAAAAAAATAACGGTGTCTAAATACCATCCCAGAATTGGTGTCACAAGTGCACGAGCTTCTAGAATAATACAAATAAAGGTCTGAATAAAATAAAGTTGTCTGGAAATAAACACACAGCTAAAGTAAAATAGACGGGGACTTCAGAACTGCGGACGCCATGCAGTTATACCTCAAGTCTCCTCCGAGTAGCTGAAATCTGAGCAAGTCTATGGCACGCCGCTGGGACCAACTCTGAAATCTGCACAAGAAGTGCAGAGTGTAGTATCAGTACAACTGACCCTATGTACTGGTAAGTACTGAGCCTAACCTCGACGAAGTAGTGACGAGGCTAAGGCGGTTCACTTACATTAACCTGTACGCAATATTAATAAAAACAACAAATAATAGAAATAAATTAGGTAACTCATTTATAATAATTGAAGCCAACTCAGCAGTCATAATCCATTATTATTTTACCCAAATCTATTGCAGCGTACAACCCGCTCTCACAATATATTCACATTCAATTCTGTTGCAGCGTGCAACTCGCTCTCACAATATATTCACATTCAATTCTGTTGCAGCGTGCAACCCGCTCTCCCAATATATTCCTTTTAATCAAGTCTGTCATATATTTATTTCAATCAAGTATATATATAGACTTTTAAATAAGTCTATTGCGGCATGCAATCTGATCCCCCAATATTGAATTTTAAATAAGTCTATTGCGGCGTGCAATCCGATCCTCCAATATTTTCATTTACCAATCAATTCTTATAGAAGAAATTCCCCAATAAACGTACCAATTAATACAAAAATTATAAGACAGCAAGCATACAATAATTATGATTTAATTATGAAGCAACCAATGACAAATAGCAATTATTATGGAAATCAGGGAGCAAATAAGCAGTTTAATATTTAATATGCTAAATGTCAAATAACAATTAAGGCACATAATTCAAATAACATGTAACAATTAATGCAGGAATTCAAGAATTAATATTTCACAAAGAATGAGAGAGAAATAATTATTATAATATTTAATTTATGATTAAAAATAATTTATAATTTTTCAAGTAAGCAGGCAAACAATTAATTTGACGACGTATAGACACTCGTCACGTCGCCTATACATCGTTTACATGCAATTCACATAACAAACAATTTAAGAGTTCTATTCCCTCAAGTCAAGGTTAACCCCGACACTTACCTCGCTTTGCAAATTCCAATCAATTATTCAACCATAGCTTTTGCTTTTAAATTTGCCTCTGAAAGCTTCACATCTATTCACAAACAATTCAATATATTCAATACTAATCATAGGAATTAATTCCATATGAATTTATAAATTTTTCGGATAAATATCTGAAATTCATTAAAATATTCGATAGTGGGACCCATGTCTCAAATCCGGGAAAACTCACGAAATACGAACACCCGTTCCGATACGAGTTCAACCATACCAAATTTGTCCAATTCCGATATCAAATGGACCTTCAAATCTAAATTTTTCGTTTTTGGAAAGTTTTACAAAAATTCCAATTTCTTCCATCGAAATCCGAAATAAATGATGAATTAGACATGGATTTGTGAAATATAATCACTTTATGATATAGAACACTTACCCAGTTCAAAGTAGTGAAAATTCCCCTTGAAATCGCCCAAATCCGAGACTCAAAACTCAAAAATGAGTAAAAATGGCTAAAACCCTATTTTATGTATTCTGCCCAGCATTTTCGCATCTGCGATGCCTGGGCTCGCACATGAGAGTTCACATCTGTGAGAAAAATCTCGCATCTGTGAATAGGGGCTGCCAGGCGAGGTTCCGCATCTGCGGACAAAATGTCGCACATGCGACGTGCGCTTCTGCGCAAAAGAGTCGCACCTGCAAAGGCCGCATCTGCGATGGAAGTCTTGTGTCACGACCCAAAATCCAAAAGGTCGTGATGGCGCCGGACACCACTGTCAGGCAAACCAACCATAATCAATTGACTTAATTACCCATTTTAGTATTTTTGAAATAAAAAAAAAATTCTTTAATAAAATTGTAGAGATAAAAACTCATAGAGTAAATGATAAATATTTTTGCAGATAAATTTCTAAACAATTCACAACCATTCCCAAAACCCGGTGTCACAAGTGCATGAGCATTTACTAGGGAATTAAAATAAAATACAGCATCTGTCCAGAATACAAATTAGACAAGAAAATATAATAACTCAAGGAGATTCTGTTAGTTGCGGATCGTAATATAGAATGCAGCTCACCTATGTCCCCACAATTTTTATAACACCTCTGCGCCCACAAGGCCGCTATACATATATTTACCTGCACAATAAAATGTATAGCAAGTGCAGTATGAGTACGAAAACAACGTGTACCCAGTAAGTATCAAGCCTAATCTCGAAGAGGTAGAGACGAGATGGCCGACTATGACACTCACTATGGGTCAATAATATTAAATAATCATGAAAATAGAAATATTTATATCAACGATGATTCACATAATTAACAATAATTTATTGAACCAGTAGAAGTAATTAAATTTCTTCAATTCCAATAATTCTCAGTATAATAATTAAATTCCTTCAATTCAAATAATTTCTAATCTATTAAGTAAATCCTTCAATTTCAATAAAAAAATTCCAGTTTATCAAATAGCTTTACAAGCTACAATTTAATTTTAATAAATTTTCAATTTATCAAATAACTTTACAAGCTGTAATGAACTATCCAAGTATCGTGTAATTATTATTATTATTATTAAGCACGATTTCTGCCGAGGACGTACGACCCGATCCAGAGTGTCGTGTACACTGCCGAGGGACGTGCGGCGTGATCCATAGATGAATCTATCTTGCCGAGGCGTTCAGCCCGCTCCACAAGAAAGGAGGACATTTTCTTATGTGCCTCCGGAAGGACAGTATGTTTATTATAAGATAAATTTGGGAGGAGAACAATTTCGTTTTAACAATTAATTGATTTAAACAAAAATTAAGCATATGAGATTTCCATCCTTTAATATCTTTATCTAACAATTCACAATATATTCATATAGATATCAATTAATATAAATAAATCAAAGAATACAAGCTACACAAGTAAGGCATGCTTTGAGTCCTAAATTACCCGAACTTTAGCATTTAATAGTAGCTACGCACGGACTCTCGTCACCTCGTGCGTACGTAGCCCCCCACAATTAGCAACACACAATTAGCAATAATTATTTAATTTTTAATCACCTAGGAGGTAATTTCTCCCTCACAAGATTAGACAAGAGACTTACCTCGTCTTGCTCCAATTTAATCCACTATAAGGCCTTTTCCACGATAATCCAACTCTGCCTGGCTCGAATCTAGCAAAAATAATTTGATACAATCACTAAAAATTATAGGAATTAATTCTATAAGAAAATACTACATTTTTAATAAAAATCCCGAAATTAATAAAAATTCATCCGTGGGGCCCACATCTCGGAATCTGGCGAAAGTTATGAAATCCGACAATCCATCCAATTACGAGTCCAACCATACCAGTTTCACTCAAATCCGACTCCGAATCGATACTGAAATCTCAAAAATTCGTTTCTATGAGATTTCTAAAAAAATTCAAATTTCAATTTCAAAACACTAATTAAATGGTGAAAACAATGATATATTTGTGTATATAGACCAAATCCAAGTTGGAATCACTTACCTCAAATGTCTTTCCTTGAAACATCTGCCAAACGTCGCTTCTGCTCAAGCTCAAGTTTGTCAAAAATGGCAAATGGGTCGAATGCCTCTGTTTTTATAACTTAAAGATCTGCCCAGTTCGATCTTGGGAGCTCGATCTCGGGAGCTCGATCTCGGGGAGCTCGATCTTGAGAGCTCGATCTCGGGAGCTCGATCTTGGGCTCGATCATAGCCCATAATTTCCAGCAGAAGAGAAAAAATATTGCAGTCGCTGTTTAAGTCCAATTTGTTATCCGTTAACCATCCGAAACTCACCCGACGCCCTCGGGACCTCAACCAAATATACCACCAATTCCTAAAACATCATACAAACTTAGTCGAAGCTCTAAATCATATCAAACAACGCTAAAACCAAGAATCATACCCCAATTCAAGCTTAAGGAAACTAAGAATTTTCAACTTCTACATTCGATGTCGAAACCTATCAAATCAACTCCGATTGTCCTCAAATTTTGCACACAAGTCATAAATTACATAACAGAGCTATGAAAATTTTCGGAACTGTATTCCGACTCCGGTATAAAAAAGTCAACTCCCCGGTCACACTTCCTATTTTTAGCCATTTCAAGCTTAATTTCACTACGGACTTCCAAATAAAATCCCGATCACGCTCCTAAGTCCAAAATCACCATACGGAGTTGTTGGAATCATCAAAATTCTATTCTGGGGTCGTTTTCACATAATTCGACATCCGATCACTATTTGAAGTTAAATTTTAATTTTTTAATCAAAATTCCATATCTCGGGCTAGGGACCTCGGAATTTGATTCCGGGCATACGCCCAAGTATCAAATCACGATACGGACCTACCGAAACTGTCAAAACACTGATCTGAGTCTGTTTGCTCAAAAAGTGACCAAAGTCAAACTTGGCCTTTTAAAGCCAACTTAAGGAAACAATAATTCCGATTTCAACCCAAACACTTCTAAATCCCGAACCAACCATCCCACAAGTCATAAATCATTTAAAGCACATACGGGAAGTTTTATTTAGGGGAAAGGGGTTTTAAAAGTCAAAACGACCGGTTGGGTCATTACATTCTCTCCCACTTAAATATACGTTCGTCCTCGAACGTGCTAAGGAGTGTTACGGAGTTATCCAAAATTACTGTGGAACACCTCGTGCACCTACCCGTGCTACCACACCCAGTTGAGCATATTAACTCGAGCCAATCTTAAAATTCTCCCATTTCTTTAGGCAAATAAGCCTTAGAGCCCAATTCTAACATTCAACCATGTCTGTCTCCAACCTATGAATGTCGTAACAATCACTACACGATGCACTAATACAGGATTGCATACCTTTGTTGAATTTAGACCATGCACCGCATCTTTCACATGACCATAATAACATTCTCTGATAACAATAGCCAAAATTCCATGAATCTGATGTTCACAACACACCTCATGATACATATAAGTCATGTTCCAACTCTTGAAATGCTTCCACGATGGAAGAAATGTGTAGAAATTCATAATCAACTGCCGAGTCAACAATTATTGAGTTTCTCCTTCTGACAAGAACCATTGCCTCATTATAATCAAATAATGGTATTTTCTATTTATTACACTTCATATAATCCGATCGCATTGATCCTGAATCCAATAATCTCGTCTCACCAAGTATAAGCTGCTCAGGCAATAAACCACCTCAGACGCGATCAAAAAGCCTCATATGTCGCCATAATGAGCTAATAAGCTACAGACTCGATTACGATACATAAGAAAAATGAACTCTGTAAAGGATTTCTCAACCCACGTGACTAATTAGACAACTGAAAAGGTGTCATGAACCTTCCTTAGAAAAAGGGACACAAACACACAAAATAGAATATAGGAGACTGTACTCAACATCACATTATTGCGACATGCAACCTAATCCACACATGATACCGTTGCTGCGTGCAACCCGATCCAAACAACATACCCGTGGCGGCGTGCCACCCGATCCACACAAAATAAATCTATAAGAAAATACTTACCGAGCTAAAATGCTCATTACTACAAAATATCCGAATATCGGACACAAGCACGCTCAGTGCATAATATCTTCCCTGGAAGGACCGACACCGCCATACGCTACAAAACTCAAGCACAACTAAGGTACGATATATGATCTGAATCTCGAGAGCCATCCTACTCACATAACACTATCGCTATGCAGAACCTCATCACATAAGAAATTTATCAAGCCATTTCATAACTCACACGGCACAATATAGTATTACATGAAATAACCGACGACAAAACGACATCCCACGTCCGAATACTCCAACATAGGGAGCTTTTATGCTGAAATAAACACATCCGGCCTGATATAGAGACACATGTCACTCTGATATAGGGAGCTTTCATACTTGGTTTCAATCTTCACTCAATCAAGTGACTACATGTCACTCTTACACAATATTTTCGTGAGACACGCTCCCACGACCTTTCGCACCAGGTAACAAGTCTGCAATTCCATGCTACCGGTTACATTAATGCTGTAAAGCATATCAAAAATCCACAAATCAATACACAAGGTCTCTTACACCTGACATCGACCTTAGATGATGCCAAAAACAATACCATCTTACTTTAAACATCTAAATCCCTTTCCTGTTCATCCGAGCTCATGACATCCTTGTCAACACCGAACCGAAATCGTAAATCCTCAACTTTCGAATCCCATGCTACTTAGTGCACTTAACCACGCCAATGCGCAGGAGTACAAGAATTCCATCATGACTCCCGAACCACTAATAGAGTAAACACTTCATCATATAGAAACCTTCTTCTTAACTCATTTCAAGAGAACCATTGCAACACATGACTGAATTCCCATATCCGTAGAAAATACCGACCTCAAGTAGTGGTCTAAGCCACCATAACTTTTCCGGGATCCCTCTACACATAACATGCCATAATACTTGAATTCCTCCAGATAAAATCAATTATGGCAGCCGCCAAGCCTCGCACGTACCGCCACAAATTACATGCATAACTCTATGCGCTGAAGGAACTGGTCATTGCCACCATCATGCCGATTCAACCGTTGTTAGACGACCCGTCTTTTTCTCAATTTATTCTCAACTTGCCTTAGAAATAATAATAGCTTCATTCATTACATCACGAACTCAAATCCGCACTCATCCCAAGTGACCTTATTTCACGAGACCACGTTGTTTCAAAATCCACAAATCATCTCATACCCCTCCTTGTGCGCACTTTTTCATCTTCAACTGTTACACCCATTCTGATACTTCTTTTATGAATCCAAAGTTATTTTCTTCCGTTTCTCAAATGCTACACCACAACCTAAAGATAACGCAGAGTACTCCAAGCCCTGTTTCATAATCTACTGTAAAAGCTCGATAGTCAACCATACTACGAACTCGAGATCCTTAGACACCGCACTTTAAATTTTTGAACCCGCAAAGACCGTTATTGAGAGTCACTTGCTCTGACATGTTCCCAAACATGATCAATTCCAAGGCCCCGCTAGCACATGGGCACTTTATCAAGGAAACATCCGACTGTCTCACTTTCCTTTGCATTACATCTACATGAAGCATAAACTCTGAGCCTTCCAAAAACCTGAATATGAATTGATAAGGCCAAATATGGCACACATTCCCCAAATCCTTTGCTCAAATTACAACTGATGTTTTTTTCCTTAGTTGCAATGACCCACCAATACACCGATAACCAGAAACCGCATAACTTAACACTACGCAATCCAATCATAGACGATAGGGCTCTCCCATTTAGCTTGAAGCTACAATTACAAAATTCTGGAATCCACCGATATTATTTCTTTATCGTTGACATGATCCTGCACAGGCAACTCGCCAAATTTTCTTGAAATCCTTTTATTAACCTTTAATAAACACTCTGAACCACTAGCAACATTTACATACTAAATCTCTTACCGGGTAGGCAGTAGAATTCTTCGCAGAAGCTTCCTCAACACCACGCGACTGCTAACCTGCTCACAGGAGATAACCCACCTGTGGAAATTACATGCCGACATATTCCAACGTCGCTGCACTGGGTGCAATTACTACGAAATCAGTAGATCATCCTGAGTCCGAGCTCATTCACTAGCTGCACCAGTCCGTTCACTCGTCATGGACGTCAACTAAAGGTGCGACAATACATTCCAATCCAGAGTCATGTTGTATCCTTCTTCATATCAAGCAACTCCCTCCTATTTTATCCAATCTTCTTCAATATAGCAACCAATATTCTAAATTAAGTCCATAGACCTAGTCACTGTCCATTTTACATCCCAAACCACTCAAAATGTTCCTCAAGACATGTAATCATCCTACCACGTAACCCATGTGCTACCTTGCCACTCTCCCACTTTGGTCAACCATCTCCTTTAAGCAACTACTCTGCTTCTGTTTTCTTACACTTGGCCTTTTCGGAACCTAACCACCGCAAGGCACCTTCCACATGTCCTTCCTCATCCTTCGCTGCCCAGTTGTTGCCTTAACTCAAAATCCGTCTCTATAGCATTTGAACCAATAGCTCGTTACCAGCTTTAAACCTTTCTGACGATCATCCTTCTCGAGACATCAATACTAGAAATGCTGCTTCGATCCTGAATTACTGCACACCGCGATCTCTAACGACTGCTTCCCCTATACCAATTCCTAACACCCCGTCATGAAGGCGAGTTGAAGAAAACCATAACACTGGCGAACCTTAACGCATTTTACAAGGCGATGACACCACATCAAAATTGAGAATTCTACCACACTCAAAAATATCAAGCTTCGTTACTCCATCAACCCCCAACATGAACATTCATAGTCCGGTTGCCTTTTCTCCGCTGGAATTAAAACATGGAACCTCTGAATCATGTACTGAGAAAACCTTCTTTCAAGTCGTTTACTGCCCTGACACATAGACATGCATTTTTCCATTTCATAAACACTGTGCGATAACAACACACGAATTGTCATAACAATCAATGCCAAATCTCAAACCTTAGGTAGTGCTGATATTTAATTTGAAATGACAGAGCGGCCTTTTGCAAGGCGATGACAATAGCCCAATTAATTACACAAGGAGAAGTATCTTGTACTACATCTGTAGTACCATTAAAAGTTTCCTCGATCCTAAATGTATAACAAGCGCTTCACGTCGCATAAGATTAAATAGGAAGGAAATGTAGGCATAAGCCTCAAAGGAATTGAATCACACGATGAAGAATCAAAAAGGGAAGTATTTCTAACAACCTTGTAGCCTCTCAAAGATAAGCACAGACATTTTCGTACCAATCCGCAAGACTCTACTAGACTTGCTCATGACTCGTGAGACCTAAGTGAACCTAGTGCTCTGATACCATGTTGTCACGACCCAAAATCCAAAAGGTCGTGATGGCGCCGGACACCACTGTCAGGCAAGCCAACCATAATCAATTAACTTAATTACCCATTTTAGTATTTTTGAAATAAAAAAAAAATTCTTTAATAAAATTATAGAGATAAAAACTCATAGAGTAAATGATAAATATTTTTGCAGCTAAAATTCTAAACAATTCACAACCATTCCAAAAACCCGGTGTCACAAGTGCATGAGCATTTACTAGGGAATTAAAATAAAATACAGCATCTGTCCAGAATATAAATTAGACTGAAAAATATAATAACTCTGAAGGAGATTCTGTTAGCTGCGGATCGTAATATAGAATGCAGCTCTCCTATGTCTCCACAATTTTTATAACACCTCTGCGCCCACAAGGCCGCTATACATATATGTACCTGCACAATAAAATGTGCAGCAAGTGCAGTATGAGTACGAAAATACCGTGTACCCAGTAAGTATCAAGCCTAATCTCAAATAGGTAGAGACGAGATGGCCGACTATGACACTCACTATGGGTCAATAATATTAAATAATCATGAAAATAGAAATATTTATATCAACGATGATTCACATAATTAACAAAAATTTATTGAACCAGTAGAAGTAATTAAATTCATTCAATTCCAATAATTCTCAGTATAATAATTAAATTCCTTCAATTCAAATAATTTCTAATCTATTAAGTAAATCCTTCAATTTCAATAAAAAAATTCCAGTTTATCAAATAGCTTTACGAGCTGCAATTTAATTTCAAAAAATTTCCAATTTATCAAATAACTTTATAAGCTGTAATGAACTGTCCAAGTATCGTGTAATTATTATTATTATTATTATTAAGTACAATTTATGCCGAGGACGTACGGCCTGATCCAGAGTGTCGTGTACACTGCCGAAGGACGTGCGGCGCGATCCATAAATGCATCTATCCTGCCGAGGCGTTCGGCCCGCTCCACAAGAAAGGAGGATATTTTCTTATGTGCCTCCGGAAGGACAGTATGTTTATTATAAGATAAATTTGGGAGGAGAATAATTTCTTTTTAACAATTAATTGATTTAAACAAAAATTAAGCATATGAGATTTCCATCCTTTAATATCTTTATCTAACAATTCACAATATATTCATATAGATATCAATTAATATAAATAAATCAAAGAATACAATCTACACAAGTAAGGCATGCTTTGAGTCCTAAATTACTCGAACTTTAGCATTTAATAGTAGCCACGCACGGACTCTCGTCACCTCGTGCGTACGTAGCTGTGTACGTAGCCCCCCACAATTAGCAACAATTATTTAATTTTTAATCACCTAGGAGGTAATTTCCCCCTCACAAGATTAGACAAGAGACTTACCTCGTCGTGCTCTAATTTAATCCACTATAAGGACTTTTCCACGATAATCCAACTCTGCCTGGCTCGAATCTAGCCAAAATAATTTGATACAATCACTAAAAATTATAGGAATTAATTCTATAAGAAAATACTATATTTTTAATAAAAATTCCGAAATTAATAAAAATTCATCTGTGGGGTCCACATCTCAGAATGTGGCAAAAGTTATGAAATCCGACAACCCATTCAATTACGAGTCCAACCATACCAGTTTCACTCAAATCCGACTCCGAATCAATACCGAAATCTCAAAAATTCGCTTATATGAGATTTCTAAAAGTTTTCAAATTTCAATCTCAAAACACTAATTAAATGGTGAAAACAATGATATATTTGTGTATATAGACCAAATTCGAGTTGGAATCACTTACCTCAGATGTCTTTCCTTGAAACATCTGCCAAACGTCGCTTCTGCTCAAGCTCAAGTTTGTCAAAAATGGCAAATGGGTCGAATGCCTCTGTTTTTATAACTTACAGATCTGCCCAGTTCTATCTTGGGAGCTCGATCTCGGGGAACTCGATCTTGGGAGCTCGATCTCGGGAGCTCGATCTTGGGAGCTCGATTTTGGGCCTCGATCTTGGGCTCGATCATAGCCCAGAATTTCTAGCAGAAGAGAAAAAAAATTGCAGCAGCTGTTTAAGTCCAATTTGTGATCCGTTAACCATCCGAAACTCACCCGAGGCCCTCGGGACCTCAACCAAATATACCAACAAGTCCTAAAACATCATACGAACTTTGTCGAACCTCTAAATCACATCAAACAATGCTAAAACTACGAATCATCAATTCAAGCTTAAGAAAACTAAGAATTTTTAACTTCTACATTCAATGTCGAAACCTATCAAATCAACTCCGATTGTCCTCAAATTTTGCACACAAGTCATAAATGACATAACAGAGCTATAAAAATTTTTGAAACTGTATTCTGACTCCGGTATCAAAAAGTCAACTCCCCGGTCAAACTTCCTAACTTAAATTCTTGTTTTAGCCATTTCAAGCCTAATTTCACTACGGACTTCCAAATAAAATCCCGATCACGCTCCTAAGTCCAAAATTACCATACGGAGCTGTTGGAATCATCAAAATTCTATTTCGGGGTCGTTTTCACATAATTCGATATCCGGTCACTATTTAAAGTTAATTTGTTTTTTTAAAATCAAAATTCCATATCTCGGGCTAGGGACCTCGGAATTTGATTCCGGGCATAAGCCTATGTCCCAAATCACGATGCGGACCTACCGAAACTGTCAAAATACTGATATGAGTCTGTTTGCTCAAAAAGTGACCAAAGTCAAACTTGGCCTTTTAAAGCCAACTTAAGGAAACAATTGTTCCGATTTCAACCCAAACACTTCCAAATCCCGAACCAGCCATCCCACAAGTCATAAATCATTTAAAGCACATACGGAAAGTTTTATTTAGGGGAATGGGATTCTAAAAGTCAAAACGACCGGTTGGGTCGTTACATCTTGCTTCTGCGAGCTCGCACATGTGGTCACAATTCCGCAGGTGCGATTATACCAGAACCCAAATTTCAGATTTTTGCTTAAGTCCAATTCTTGTTCCGATCAATTCACACCCCGATTCGAACTTTGAGTTTTAAACTTTTAATTTGCAAATCTCGTGCCAAAACATTTTAAATGAATCAGGAATGACTTCAAATTTGGCACACAAGTCATAAATGACATAATGGAGCTGTTCAAATTTTTAGAATCGGATTCCGGCTCCGATATCAAAAAGTCAACCCCGTGGTCAAACTTGGAATATTTAGCCTTTAAATTGCTAGTTCCGTTAAATGGTCATAACTTTAGCTAGGGACCTCCAAATTAAATTCCGGGCATATGCCCAAGTCCCAAATCACGATACGGAGCTACCAGAATTGTCAAAACACTAATCCGGGTCCGTTTGCTGATAATATTGACCAAAGTCAACTCACTTGAATTTTAAAGCTCTATTTCACATTTTAATTCATTTTTCACATGAAAACTTTTCAGAAAATTTTACGGACTGCGCACGCAAGTCGAGGAATAATAAATGGTGCTTTTTGAGGTCTTAGAACACAGAATTATTTATTAAATTTAAGGATGATATTTTGGGTCATCACAGAAAAAGCAGCATTCTCTCAAGTCTGTGTCAATCTTGCAAGTGATTCTCAAGGGCATCAAGAACAAAGAACAACATAACAAAGGACCAGCTTCTTGTATTGAGTCATCACATGTCCTTAGTTGTGTTGCACCTTTGTTAAAGCACTTCAATTGTAATTCCTACTTAGCTTGTTTAGAAGCATTGCGTAGGAAACCCTTTATAAATCATAAACCCTTGTGTTTCTATCTTGGCTAGAGTTAGTCGAGCTGTAAAGTCTTTGTAATAGAGTTATTTCAAAATGACTTGTAATCGAGTGTTGCAAGATAGTGAGGGATTAAGAGGTTAATTCCTAGGTTACATAGGTTGTAATCTGCAAGTTGCTCAGTAGTGAAGTTGAAATCCTACAAGGGTAGGTCATGGTTTTTAATCCCGTTCAGCTAGAAATTTTCCACGTAAAATTCCTCCTGTCATTTACTTACTGCAGTGTGCGTGGTTTTTGTGGGAACTTATATCTATGGGAACTAATAGAGAACCTAGTTCTCTATATAGTTTGGTGGACCCTTGAATTCTATCACTTAGTCTTGAATCCCAAGAACGCATGATTGCGTAGAATTGTCATAAACGCCTTAAAATAATCTGCATATATGATCTCAACTTCAGGGAACTTCAATCGTAGCTCCTCCAACGCTTGCCATAGATGATCATTGTGCAATGTTGCAAAAAAATTTAGTCCTTTGTGACATTGAATTTTCCTGCTATTATCGGGAAACATCGTTCGAAAACCTGGAAGGCAACCAATTGGAATAATTCCAGAAACCACAAAGTGTTTGGCCTCTGCATCTTTGATCAGTTGTTCGATAGAACTCTTGATTGTCTCCACAACATCAGGGACAAGTTTGGACACTTCGGAAATAGATTCTGTATGCAAAAGAGAGTACTTATAATCATTAAAACCAGACTGAACCATAAAGACGATAGCTTTCTGAAGAACCTTGTTTCTGCCTCAGTCATGAAAAGAAAAGCAATCCTTATAGAAGAGTTTCATAAAGGCAGAAATCTGCGAGTGATGAGACTGCTGAGGCACTTGGGATGCCATTCTTTATGAAGGAAAAGGGACTCATAAATGTTGCTCCAGGCGTCATGAAACTAATACCGGACTCAAACTCAACGCCTTCTTCGGTGTAATGTTGTAGAGAAGGCAGACCAAGCACAACGGCTAAATGATCAGAAGCAGAAGCAGAATCACTGTCTCCGAGGCTGTAAATAGAATAAAACGGGGAAGTTTCAGCCTGCGCGTAAGCGGAAGAAGGAGCAAAAAAGAAAGAGGAGATCACTAATAGAAAGATGAAGAAACAATGGTTGGTAAGGGAAGCCATTGAAAGAGAAGAAACAACGATCAGGGAATTAAAGGAGGTAGGGAAAAACTTAGTTTAGGTTAGTGGTAGTATTTATATATGTCCCTCATCCGTGGAGTTAAAGCAATGTTACAGAAACCTAGTAGTAATAGGAAAAATTCTGACTGCCGCAGATTTCCATATATTCTTTATGTTCTTACTTTTGCTTCAAGTTTCTATTAGAGAAACGCTTGAATTTGCTTGATTAAAAAGGCCTACGATTTAGGTAGGAAGGTTGATGTTTCCATATTCAATTTTGAAGCAGAATTTAAAACTATAAGGTAACTTTATTAAATGCCAAGAATTAGGAAAAGAATTCTGAATGGATTTCATTTAGGGAAACTTTCATAAGTATCACATTTTTAAATAATAGTACATACAGAATCCTAACATCATTAAGTATATATCAAATGAGGCAGTGTATTATTTACATTTGTAGATACCTAAAAGAATTTGGCATCTTCTTAATGTCCGAGAATGTCGCAATTTCATCCCAAAAATCTCTCCTAAAAAATTAGGACTTCACTTTTATCTCCTTAATTCTTGCCATCATCTCCTAAATACATTCATTGCCAAAACATCATTCCCCTGCCGCCCATAAATCATGTTTAACTTCTCCTATATTCTTTTCCAATAGCCTCTTAATAAAATGTACAAAATATATTAAGTATATTATACATATATATCCGTCTATTATATGTTCATATATGCATCCATATCTTCCATTTTCACACCCAAACTCAACACCAAGTATTATACCTGTCACGACCCAAAATTTTCGAAAGGTCGTGATAGCGCCAGGCACTATTGTCAGGCAAGCCAACACCAATAATTAGTAAATTCTGATTTTAATATTTTTGAAATCATAGATATTCCCCTCAATTAAATAGCAGAAGATGTAGTTTACAAAATACGTAATAATATCTTAAAAAATTTCCAATACAGTGCAACCCATAATCATCCCAAAACCCAGTGTCACAAGTGCATGAGCATTTAATAAGAATGTAAAATAAAATACAACAGTTGTCCGGAATACAATTGGACAGGAAAAATGTAAGTACTCTGAAGGAGACTCGATTGACTGCGGAGCGTCGTATAGAATGCAACTCACCTAAGTCCCCTCCATAATCGCGCTTCTGCGCCCACGAGGCCGCTAAACATAGGTGTACCTGCACAAAAATGTGCAACAAGTGTATCATGAGTACGTAAATCAACGCGTACCCAGCAAGTATCCCACCTAACCTTGAAGAAGTAGTGACGAGGGGTCGACTCGGACACTTACTATGGGCTATAATCAATATACCAATGATATGATAAATTATGGATTTTTATGATGTAACGGTAAACACAATAACATGAGACAATTAAATAATTCTCTTGTTAATAGGGGATTTCCAAATTTATCTTCATCTTTTAACAATTTAAATCTCCGGCCAATGAGGCCATATCAATTATCAATAATTCCCCAAACAATCAATTAAGTCATGCGCAAATCATGCCGAGGTCGTACGGCCCGATCCAACAAATATTTAAAATTTGCACTGCCAGAGGGTCGAATGGTGCGAACCATAGATGCATCTATTTACTACCGAGGCGCTCGACCGGATCCACAAATAACAATTATTTTCAAGAAAACACAAGTTTCTCATTTACAGTCAAGTATCTCATACAAACCTTCAAGTGAGTGAATTTAACCTTATACAATTCTTTTATCAATTTCTATCATGACTAAGTGATTATATTAGCAAGTAAGGGCACAAACATTCTAAGTATAGCATGATACATGTCCTAAGCTACCCGGACAATAGCATAATAGTAGCTACGTACGGACTCTCGTCACCTCGTACGAATGTAGCCCCCACACTTAGGTACAAACATTTATTTAATTCACCTATGGGGTTAATTCCCTCTTACAAGGTTAGAAAGGAGACTTATCTCGCTCCGAAGTTTTATAACCGGCTCCCAAAACATTCAATCAACTCAAATCGATTCCCAACGCTCCAAAACTAGTCAATAAATGAGCAAATCCACAAATATATACTCTAATACTCATTATAATCCTATTTATAACAATTTCCAACTCCGTTCGAAAAGTCGATAAAATTACCTCGGGCCCACGTACCCGAATTCCGAAAATTTTCGAAGAAAATCATTATCCATAACCTTATAAACTCAAATATATGATTTATTCCCAATTTCATGCCCAAATTCGTGGTCAAAATCTAAAATACCAAATTCTAGATTTTTCTACCAAACCTCCCCACAATTTATACTAATTTCCATATTTGAATCCACATAAAAACCATGTATTTGACTCAAAATAGGTGGGAGTTACTTACCTCATAATAGATGATGAAATCCCCTCTTCAAAAGCTCCAAAATCGCCCAATCAAAATGAAAAAATGGGTGAAACGAACCTAAACCCCGATTAAAAGCATTCTGCCTAGCCCGACCTTTGCACCTACGGTCCAATAGCCGCTCCTGCGGCTCCGCAAGTGCGGTCCAAATTCCGCTCCTGCGGTCCTCACTGTCCAGCCAAGACCTCGCACCTGCGGAAGTTCTTCGCTTCCACGAGCATCGCAGGTGCGACCTGCTATGCGCATCTGCGCAATTTACGCACCAGCGGTAGCTGCCTCGCGCCTGCGCACACGCAGGTGCACTTCTCCAGTCTGATTCTGCGGCTCCCCCAGCTCCAGTCCCTTATCGCTTTTGCGAGCAATTTGCTGCACCCGCGATCTTGCACTTGCGGCCACGCAGGTGTGATTACAGCAGAAGCATTAAGCTTCAGAAATTCTTAAGTCCAAAAATCGATTTGTTAACCCTACGGAATCCACCCGAGGCCGTCGGGACCTCAACCAAAAATACCAACACGTCCCAAAACATGTTACGAACTTAGTCGAGTCTTCAAATCATATCAAACAACGTCGAATTCATGAATCGCACCCCATTCCAAGCTTAATGAAGTTTAGAATTTTAACTTCTACATTCGATGCTGAAACCTATCAAATCACGTCCAATTTACCTCAAACTTTCCACACAAGTCATAATTGACATTACGGACCTAATCCAACTTCCGGAATCAGAATCCGACCCCAATATCAAAAAGTCCACTCCCGGTCAAACTTCTCAAAATTATCCAAATTTTTAACTTTTGCCAAATGATCCCGAAATGACCTACGGACCTCCAAATCCACTTACGGACACGCTCCCGATACCGGAATCAGCATACATAGCTATTCCCAGACTCAGAATCCCAAACGGACATTGATAACATTGAAATGCACTTCAACTTAAATTAATGAAATTCTTCCAAAATGCTAACTTCCGCAATAGGTGCCAAAACGCTCCCAGGAAATCCAAAACCCGATCCGAACATACGCCTAGGTCCGAAATCATCATACGAACCTGCTGGAACCTTCAAATCCCGATTCCGAGGCCGTTTACTATAAAATCCAATCTTAGTCACTTCTTCCCACTTAAAGCTTCCGAAATGAGAATTTTCTTTCCAAATCAACTCTGGACTTCCGAAATTTCAATCCCGACCACGTGTACAAGTCATAATACCTGAAGTGAAGATGCTCATGGCCTCAAACCGCCGAACGACGTGCTAGAGTTCAAAAGGACCGGTCGGGTCGTTACAATACCTAACCCCAAGTAAATGTTAATCAAGTTGCAGATAAAGTGCATACCATTTTTATATCTTCCATTTTCACACCCAATCTCGACACCCAAGTATTATACCTAACCCAAGCAAATGTTAATCAACTGGCAGATAAAGTGCATACCATTTTTATACCTAAACACAATTAAGTAAACAAAATATCCATGTATTTTTAAGACGAAGTACATACCATTTTTATACCTAAACACAATTAAAATCCATGGTATATTTTGCTTATCTAATTGTGTTTAGGTATAAAACTTTTATGTACTTTGTCTTCAAAATATCCATTAGTATAATTTTAGTATGATTCGATTCACTCTTCATAGGACCATAGATAACTTCCACGAGTTTTACAATATAATTCAGTAAAATTTATTATATTCAAGTATAATTTCCGTATAATTTATTATATTCACAATATACCTTCAATATAATTTATTATATTCACAATATAATTTTTATAAAATTTATGATCCATAGTAAAATTTTAATATAATTTTTATACCCAGTGTACAATTTCAAATACGATTCAATTAAATAAACTCCCCAAAGATTTCAATTGTATAATTTGAGTGTAATTTAATTATATTCACAATATAATATTAATATAATTTATTATATCACATTAATTATTCTAATTATGATTTTTGAAAGATTCTAAAAGTCTTTACTCGTTAATAAGGATAAAAATAGATTTCGTGATTGGTGCTTTGTCTCATTAATACTATGCATAATCTTTAATTCATGCTAGGATTGTAAAAAAATGTTGTTTATGGAATAAACAGAAACTGATGTTCTTTGTTTAAGTATATTTTAAAAAGTGGATTAGGCGTGTAAACATCTCTTCATTTATGTTAATGGGTGTATGGAAATGTTAGTAGTATATTTTTAGTTTCGTCTCTAATAGGAATAATAATTTATTTAAACATTGGCTTAAGAAAGGAAGTTTTATATATGTCCCCCTTGGTGCATAATGATATATCATTAAAAAGGAGTTTAATCTTCGAGAAGTTTAAGCAAAGGGAGATTCACATTTCAAAGTCGAGTTATGAGGAGACTTTTGTAATTGGAGAAAACTTAAAGAAAGGTCTTAAATTTTTATCTTTTTAATTTAATTAATAAACATTCTGTTGCATGTTTAGCGATTATTATAAAATTTAAATGTAGAGTGAGTTCATTCTATATCAAAGCTTTTTATAGAGCAAATATTCCTCTACTATGTTTCAGTTGATAGCTTACAGCAAGAGAGTCATTACCTTTTCATTGCAGTTGTTGAGTACTGTTCTCTGAAAGCATTCTGCTAAACAAAAGAAACGTTGGACATTTGTTAATCAAGTAACAAACTGTGCGAGCTGCTTCACCCCAAAATGACTTAGGTAGTTTTGCAATTTTGAGCATACTTCTCACTTTTTCGGCAATGGTGCGATTCATCCTTTCAGCTACACCATTGTGTTGTGGGATTCTAGGAACTGTCTTCTCATGTCTGATTCCATGGCTTAAGCAGTAGTCTTCAAACTCCTTTGAAGTATACTCTCCTCCATTGTCTGTCTTGAGACGCTTTAATTTTTGACTTGTCTCTCTTTCCACCAGAGCATGGAATTTCTGAAATACTTGAAATACCTGGTCTTTGGTTCTCAAGAAATAAACCCACAATTTTCGTGAAGCATCATCCACAAATGTGAGAAAATATTTGTTACCTCCCATTGATTCTACATCCATTGGACCACAAACATTTGAATATACTAAATCAAGTATATTCGATTTTCTTCCATGAGTTGCTTGAAACGATACCCTGTGTTGTTTTCCAAATAAACAATAATCACAAGAATTCACAGTTGTACCTTTTGCAAATGATATAAGTGACATTTTTGATAGATCTGTAGTCCCTTCTCACTCATATGGCCCAATCTCCGGTGCCATAAATCTGCAGGCGAATCATCTACAGCCGCATGTAATCCATCTTCACATATCTCAGCGGTTGTCTTGTACAATGTGTAGGGAGCAACTCCTTTAGAAATTACCAATGATCCCTTGGTGAGTCTCTACTTCCTATTGGCGAAGTGATTCTCGTACCCGTCTCGATCTAGAGCGATCCCTGAAATCAAATTCATTCGCAGATCTGGTACGTGCCGCACATCTTTTAAAACTAATGTGCATCCGATATTTGTCTTGATACAAATGTCGCCAATCCCCACAATCTTTGAGTGACCGGTATTTCCCATCTTGACCATTCCAAAGTCTCCTACTTTGTACCTACAGAAGAATTCTCTTACCGGTGTGGCATGATAGGAAGCTATTATGTCAACCACCCATTCTGACTCTTGGATTGCTAAGTGCATACATTCCTCCTCCTCGTGAACGAAGAGAACCACCGAATCATCGTTGTGCACTGCAGTAGTTGTGTTTTCATCATTCTTCTGGCAGAAAGTATTTGGCCTCTGCATCTTTGATCAGTTGTTCGATAGAACTCTTGATTGTCTCCGCAACATCAGGGACAAGCTTGGACACGTCGGAAATAGATTTTGTATTCAAAAGAGAGTGCGTGTAATCATTAAAACCGGGCTGATCCATAAAGACGATAACTTTCTAAAAAACCTTGTTCCTGTCATGAAAAGAGAAGCAATCCTTATAGAAGCGTTTCATAAAGGCAGAAATTTGCGAGTGATGAAGGAAAAGGGACTCATAACTGTTGCTCCAGGCGTCATGAAACTAATACCGGACTCAAACTCAACGCCTTCTTCGGTGTAATGTTGTAGAGAAGGCAGACCAAGCACAGTAATATTTCACTTAAATAAACTCCCCAAATATTTCAATTGTATAATTTCAGTATATTTTATTATATTCACAATATAATTTATTATATCCACATTAATTATTCTAATTATGATTTTTGAAAGATTCTAAAAGTCTTTACTCATTAATAAGGATAAAAATAGATTTCGTGATTGGTGCTTTGTCTCATTAATGCTATGCATAATCCTTAATTCATTTAAAATATTTAATCTTTTCAATCGTTAATTAATGCATATTTTGCTCATTCAATTCTGATTAAGGCAATGGTTAGATTAATGACAATCTACTGCATATATTATTTCCACGTGGCAAGGATATCACAGATGTCTCTTGGTATCAAGTAGACTTATTAATTGTTAAAACATTCACAAACGTATACCTCATGGTAAGAAATTCAGTCTTCTAATTTTGTATATAGAGTAAAAGATTAATTGATCTTAAACTACTTAAATATTAGGACTTCTTATCTAGTCAATAAGAAAAATTTTAATAATAAATTTTTAGTTGATATTTAATTCCTAAATATTAGGAAAATAACTTAAATTACTTTTTTGTCCCATATAAAAATTATTTTTAAAGGGTAAAAAAAGCGAACAACATTTCGCTAAAAGTTTTCGTACTTTTAATATAGTATAGATAATTCAGTTGGTGATCTCATATTCCATAACTAGCCGTCTAAATCATGAACAAAAATTTATTATTAAACATCATCCATATCCTACTAAAAAGTTGAAAATTTATTTTTCCTTCATTTTTCCATGCTCGTCAACTTTCCTGTAATCTCTTTGAGTATCAAAATTAGAAAGTATGATGGTGTTAACATTTGTATTTAGGTCCTTTTGGTTGTCTGGTAAGCAAAGTTGTCCAATATTAATGCTCAAATTTGGATTCCTGACCCAGAAATTTCTTTGTTTATTTATCATTATCATTTTTTATCATCTGTTACGTTCTCTTCCCCCCTCTAATCTATCTAGTTCCTTCTTATACCATCATATGATGAAGTCTCATCAAATGTGTGCATTTAGAGAAAATGAGGATATTGCTAAATTTTTACGTACTTTATTCCTTGTGATTTTCGACCAAACACATTAATCTCTTCAATTAATGAGAGCGTAAGCCCTGGCTGGGCGCGAGCACCATTTCACCTCTGGCCAGGTGAGGCGAGGTCTGGGGCGAGCTCCTCCTTGCCTGATTTTTTCTTTCGTGCTCTTTTCTACTATTTTCAAGATCCTTTTGTGCAACTTTCATTCCTCTTCACATTCCCATGGTCCTACATGTTGGGAATAAACCCCCCCTACAGAAATAATATTCACGGTAATAAAAGCGGAATAATAACGTAGCACCGAGATACGGTAATTAGCAAGAATAAAAAAGTGATAATGGCACCAAGATTTTTACGTGGAAAACCCTTTTGAATAAGGGAAAAACTACGGCCCCGAGACGAGCAACTGATATCACTATAACAAGGAATTTTACACTTTGTAGGTCCGAGTAAAATACTCCAAAGACTACTACAACACTCAAAAGAAATAACCCTCTTTTGATATTCCCACCTCACTACAATATCACTCACTCTCTATTTTTCTCACAGATTATTTTTTTATACCTTATCTGTGAAACATAACTCTTTCTTTCTCTCTTTGTTTTGTGTATCTTCAACTGGATCAGGAGCTATCTATTTATAGACGTCCAGTTCTCATTGCTTGCATCATGGATGACATTATCATAATATAAATGTCAAACTTTCACCTTGTGAAAGCAATGTAAAATCTGCCAACCCAAATCACATTTTCTGTAGATTTGGCAGCATGGTACTTTATGTCAAAGGAAGTTTGTCTTCCTTTCACGTTCATGGGATGTACCCCACAATCTCCCCCTCCAGTCCCATGCACCTGAAGGAGGTATCTCCAGTTTTTCATATAGATTTCATGCCAACAAGTTCTTTGCATAGCTCGAACTTGTCTCTTAGAACCACCTTAGTCGGCATATCTGAAGGATTCTCGCTTGTATGGATCTTCTTGACCTGTATAGATCCATCGTCTATTCTTTCTCTAATCCAGTGATATCTTACGTCGATATACTTCGTCCTTGCATGATACATGGTATTTTTGCTCAGGTCTATTGTATTTTGATTGTCAAAATAGACGACATACTCGTTTTGATGTAGTCCAAGCTCTCGAAGGAACCATTTCAGCCAAACCATCTCCTTGCCAGCTTCAGTAGCGGCAATATACTCTTTTTCAGTTGTAGAGAGTGAAACACACTTCTGCAATTTTGACTGCCATGATATAGCTCCCCTTAAAAATGTGAACAGGTATCTTGTAGTAGATTTAAGATTATCAAGATCACCTGTCATATCAGAATTCGTGTAGCTCTTCAAGATTGGATCAGATCCTCCAAAATACAAGCAATCTCCTATGTACCTCTTAGGAACCTGAGTATCCACTTGACTGCTTTCCACTGTTCCTTTCCAGGATTTTCAAGGAATCTGCTAACAACACCAACTGCATGAGCAATATTAGGTCTGGTGCATATAATTGCATACATCAAGCTTCCGACTGCTGAAGAATAAGGAATTCTAGCCATGTTCCCTTTCTCCTTCACTGTTGTAGGACACATCTTCTTGCTCAATTTTAGATGACTAGCAAGAGGTATGCTGACTGGCTTAGCATTCTTCATGTTGAAGCGTTCCAGGACACATTTAATGTACTTCTCCCGAGACAGCCACAACTTTCTTCTTGTTCTCTCTCGAACTATCTTCATACCCAGAATTTGTTGTGCTAGGCCCAAGTCCTTCATATCAAATGACGTGGACAAATCTTCCTTCAACTTTGCGATCATCCCCTTATTTTTTCCTACAATTAACATGTCATCCACATACAACAACAAAATAATAAAGTTGTTCTCAGAAAACCTTTTGAAGTATACACATGGATCATAATATGTCTTTGTGTAAGTTTGACTTTTCATGAATGAGTCAAACTTCTTGTACCACTGCTTTGGTGCCTGTTTCAACCCATAAAAACTCTTATTTAGTTTGCACACCATGTGTTTCCTTTCAGCTACTTCAAATTCTTCTGGCTGATCCATATAGATCTCCTCTTCCAAATCTCTGTGAAGAAATGCAGTTTTCACGTCCAACTACTCCACTTCAAGATCTAGGCTAGCTGCTAAACTCAAAATTGTTTGAATAGAAGTCATTTTCCAACAGATGAGAAATGTTTTTCAAAATCAATACCTTTCTTCTGCTCGAAGCCTTTTACCACCAATCGAGCTTTGTATCTGACAAGCTTGCCATTTCCATCTTTCTTGAGTTTAAAGACCCATTTGCATTTGAATGGTCTTTTACCCTTTGGAAGTTCAACCAGCTTGTACATACAATTTTTCTGTAGAGATTCCATCTTTTCTTGCATGCCTTTCATCCACTGGTTCTTTTATGGATGAGACAACACCTACTTAAGACTTTATGGCTCCCCTTCATCACTGATAAGGACATACTCAGTGGAAGGGTACCTACATGACTCTACCCTTGGTCTCTCTGATCTCCTCAGAGGTTGAGGTTGTTCCTCTTCTTGAGTGGGGTGCTCCACTTGCTCGACACCATCATCAAGTTGATCCCCCTGCTCAATAACCTCACCAGGTTGCTCCCCCATACTTGGCAACTTCGTCGGTCCTACTTTCTGCACTTGTGGGATTGTTAGAAGTAGAAGGAATAGTAACAAGGTTAGGAATTATACCATTCTTGGCCTTCTCTGGCATATCATCAGCAGTTCCAACTTCACTTTGTCACAAGACTACATCTTTGCTTATGATGACCTTCTTCTTTACAGGATCCCACAATCTGTATCAGAAATCTTTATCTCCATATCCGATGAATATGCAAGGAACAAATTTATCATTCAGCTTTGTTCACTGCTCCTTTGGTACATGTGCAAAAGCTCTGCATCTGAACACCTTTATATGCGAGTAGGACACCTCCTTGTTGGTCCAAACTCTCTTTAGGATGTCAAACACCAACGGAACTGATGGAATCCCATTGATCAGGTAACATGATATCTGAACTGCTTCACCCCAGAATGACTTAGGAAGTTTAGCAGTTCTGAGCATGCTTCACACCTTCTCCACAGTGGTGCGGTTCATCCTTTCGGCTACGTCATTGTGTTGTGGGGTTCCAGGAACTGTCTTTTCATGTCTGATCCCATGGCTCGAACAGTACTCTTCAAATTCCCTTGAAGTGTACTCACCTCCATTGTCACTTTGGAGACGCTTTAGTTTTTGGCCTGTCTCCCTTTCCATCATAGCATAAAACTTCTGGAAAACTTGAAACACCTGATCTTTGGTTTTCAAAATATAAACCCATAATTTTTGTGAAGCATCATCAATAAAAGTAACAAAATATTTGTTACCGCCCATCGGTTGAATTTCCATTAGACCACAAATATCAGAATATACCAAATCAAGTATATTCAATTTACTTTCAGACTGATGTCTGAAATGATACTCTATGCTGCTTACCAAATAAACAGTAGTCACAAGGTTTTACCATTTTACCTTTGGCATAAGAAATGAGTGATTTCTTGGCAAGAATCTGCAATCCCTTCTCACTCATATGACCCATTCTTTTGTGCCACAAATCTTCAGAAATCTCATCTTGTGCCGCGTTCAATTCACCTTAGCATATTTCTGCATTTGTTCTGTACAACATGCCATGAGAAACTCCCTTTGCAATCACCAATGATCCCTTGGTGAGTCTCCACTTTTGATTTGCAAAATAGTTCTCGTATCCATCTCGGTCTAAAATAATTCCCGAGATCAAGTTCATCCGCAAATTAGGTACATGTCGCATGTCCTTCAAAACTAATGTGCATCCGACATTTGTCTTGATACAAATGTCACCAATCCCCACAATCTTTGAGTAACTTGTGTTACCCATTATCACAAGGCCGAAATCACCTACTACATATCTGCAAAAAAGATCTCTTATCGGTATGGCATGGTAAGATGTTGCTGTATCAACCACCCATTCCGACTCTGGACCTGGTAAGTGAATGCATTTCTCTTCCTCGTTTATAAAGAGAACAACATTATCATTATTTTGCACCATGGTGGTTGTGTTGTCGTCATTCTTTTGGCCACTAGTTTCACCTTTGCCCTTCCTTGGATTTGGGAATCTCTTTTGAAGTGACCTGGTTGATCACAATTGTAGCAATTCCTAGCTCTTGATTTGGATCGGTTCTTAGAATTCCCACGAGCTCCAGATTTACCATAGTTGCTCGAACTCCTTTGATAACTCCTTCCTCTACCTTATGTGATAAGAGCATGCCCTTGATTTTCAGGCTTCTTTCTCATCTTCTCATTGAGTAGAAGAGTCGATGTGACATCGTTCAACTCAATGGTAGTCTTACTGTGCAGGATGGTTGTTGCCAGCTTATCATACGAAGAGCTGTGTGATTAGTCCATTAAACACATTTAAATGTGACAAAAAATTGGTACCTTCACCCATGTGTAGGGCGTATAACTGTTTCTTCAGGTACAATTTATTTGTTACTATTTTGGACATGTATAGGATTTCCAACCTTGTCCAAATGCCACATGCGGTGTCTTCATCAATGATGTTATTTACCACATCATCTGATAAGTGCAACCTGATTGCACTAGCAGTCCTTTCATCCAAGTCAGCCCAATCCTCAGCTTTCATGGTATCAGGCATTTTGGCATCAGTATCTAGTACCTTGTGTAATCCTTGTTGGATGAGCATATCTCTCATCCTTATTTGCCATGTTGAGAAACCGCTCTCTCCGTTAAATTTTACTACCTCGTACTTTACTCCGGATATTTTTTTTCACCGAGTATAGTACTACCAATAGTGAATAGTATTTCTGTGAACGAGCAGAACCCGTGCTCTGATACCAGTTGTTGGGAATAAACCCCCTACAAAAATAATGTTCACAGTAATAAAAGTAGAATAATAATGTAGCACCGAGATACGGTAATTAGCAAGAATAAAAGAGTGACAACGACACCAAGATCTTTACGTGAAAAACCCTTCTGAATAAGGGAAAAACCACGGCCCCGAGACGAGCAAGTGATATCACTATAGCAAGGAATTTTACACTTTGTAGGTCCAAGTAAAATATTCTAAAGACCACTACAACACTCAAAATAAATAACTCTATTTTGATATTCCCACTTCACTACAATATCGCTCACTCTCTATTTTTCTCACAGACTATTTTCTTATACATTGTCTGTGAAATCTCACTCTTTATTTCTCTCTTTGTTTTGTGTATCTTCAACTGAATCAGGAGCTAGCTATTTATAGACGTCCAATTCTCCTTGCTTGCATCATGGATGACATTATCATAATATAAATGTCAAATTTTCACCTTGTGAAAGCAATGAAAAATCTGCCAACCCAAATCACATTTCCTGTAGATTTGGCAGTATGGTACTTTAAGTCAAAGTAAGTTTGTCTTCCTTTCACATTCATGGGATAGACCCCACACTACACATAAAAACAACTCAATTAAGCTCAAGTATCGCACAATTTAATAGTAAAAAACCAAAATGTAAGGTAAATAATGAATTATGGCCAAACATCACCCATGTATGAAGAAAATTATTGTATGATATACTCCATCCGTCCCAAATTATGTTGTTTTTCGCTTTTCAAAATTCAATATTTTGAAATATATTTTTTACTCATTTCGTTTTAATTTATGTGAACCCGTTTGACTGGACATGTAGTTTAAGAAAAGAGAGAAGACTTTTGAACTTGTAGTATAAAATGAGGCAGATATATTTTGTGTGGCTATAAATTATTGTATAAAGGTAAATTATTTCCAAATTAGGAAAGAGGTCATTCTTTCTTGCACGGACTAAAAAGAAAATAGGTTCACATAAATTGAAACGGAAGGAGTATTATAATAACGTGAGAAGAATTGCAACTAACTAGATCTTTGCTTCCTTTCCGCTTTTGTTATTTAGAGCGGAATAACCCTTTAGTTATTCCTTACCATCAGTGACTAGATCCTTAGTCAGGTTATGAAAGTGATAGTAGATCTGGTAATCCCTACAATTCTTGATCAGCTTGCTAAGTTAATTGGTTGGAGATCGAGATGATTACTTCAGCATTCCCTTGAAGAATCTGAAGAAGGTTAGCACCAAGTTCTTAATTGTTTCACAGAAGAGAAACATCAAAAGACAAGCCTACTTGAATGAAGTTTCTCGAGGAATGACTCAGTATTCTATGCTACAATTGGAAATTTCATCATCCTTACACCCCTTGTCACTTTAGACATTGCAATTGCGACAAGTTATGTGCAGCTATTTCCATGACTTGTATAAAGATCCACTGTTTCTGTTACTAATATTGTGAAATATTTTAATTTTTGAAAGTCCTGCTAGTTCTCGAGATGAATGGTCTTTTGTAGTTGTTCATTAACAGATCATTACTAGTAAAAGGTGATCGAATGGGCACTTTTCTCTCGCTCGAGTCTTTTTCGTTTGTAGGTGTCACCACAAGAACTAGAGCTGGATAGAACTAGCTTCATTGATTGAACCTCTCACGATAGTGAAGCCGGTTTTGTTTAGTGTAACTTCAGATCAAATGCAGTTAAAACCATTCGTTACATTTCCACATATATCACCAATGCAGCGTTAGTTACAAAATTTAAACCACATGTAAAAAGGTGGCCCCAAAATTCCTCATATTAATTGCTATACCTGATGCTCTACATTGATAGTACTACACATAACTCTCATTTTTGTTTTTGAATTTCTAACAAAATTGGAAAGAATTTAATGTTAATAAAAAGACAAGAGGGTGCTAGCCACATTGTACTTACAAACCGAAGGATTGCATATAGATATTCATAACACACAGCGGAAGACAATAACAATCCTAGAAAGATCTTTACGTGTTTAAAATTTATTTACATGTCAAAGATCGGATCTTAGACGTATCTGGTGGTGAAGAGAGTCTCGTTACAAAGATTTCTTCGATAGTGCGAAGACTCTATGCATATCCACACCGAGACTGATTCTTGTTATTAACTCTTTGATCAATGAAACACGCGAACAATCTAAACGAAAAAATTATGTTGAAAATTTTCTCAACAATCTCAACCCAAAGATAGAAGAACAAGAAATACTTTTCTTGTAATTGTATTTTCTCTCCTAGCTTTGTATTGCACTCTTACTTTCACAAAGTGATTTTTCTTCTCAAGAATTGATGGGGCAAGTTTTTTCCATCACCCTTTATATATCATCGTGTATAAACCCCTTTCCTATTTGGTTGATGTAATGATTTACTTAGGGTAAAAGTTTATTCCTAAAGGTTGAGATAGTATGTACATTTGCGATGAAGTATCGGAAGATGAAAGCAATACTTTGGAGTTAAATAGGCTGCATTAAGTAGTACAAATTTATTATTTATTGGAAGGTAAGTTTACTTTTGAGTACAAGAATATTAATGACGTAGTGTATATATAATTAATGGGTAAAATAGTCCTTCAATTTTTATGGATATTTTGGTAATTCGATTTTGACATTTGGAGTTTCGTACTTTTAGTATAACTAGTTTTTGAATCAGTTCAATTCCATGTCAAGTTCAAAATGGTAAATTATATATGAGCCTATTTGACCTATTTGACAACTGAATATATATAAAATAATTAGTTACATTGTTTAACTTGGACATTCAGTTAGGTAGATATGACAAAATTCTTGTTGTGGACATTGATATCGCTTTACAAAATATGACATTTACTTATATGGAACTTTAGCCATACTTTCTTTATCTTCCTTTGTTGTAGGACACATTGTCTTGCTCAATTTCATATGACCAGCAAGAGGCGTGCTAACTAGTTTAGCACTCATCATGTTGAAGCGTTTAAGTATACGTTAAATATACTTATGCTCTGACAACAACAACTTACTATTTGTCCTATCTCGGACAATCTCCATTCCTAGAATTTGTCGTGCTGGACCCAAGTCTTTCATGTCAAATGACTTGGATAAATCTTCCTTCAACTTGGCAATCAACTTCTTGTCTTGTCCTACAATCAACATGTCATCCACATATAACAACAAGATGATAAAGTTATTGTTAGAGAATTTCTTATAGTATATACATGATTCAAACTTCTTGTACCACTGCCTAGGCACTTGTTTCAACCCATAAAGGATCTTTTTCAACTTGCACACCATGTGTTTTTTCTCCTGTACTTCAAAACCTTCTCGCTGCTCCATATAGATATCTTCTTCCAAATCTCCATGCAGAAACGCAGTTTTCACGTCCAACTGCTCCACTTCAAGATCTAGGCTAGCTGCCAAGCTCAAGATTGTTCGAATAGAAGTCATTTTGATAACATGTGAAAAAATTTCATCAAAATCAATACCTTTCTTCTGTTCGAAACCTTTTACCACCAATCGAGCTTTGTGTCTGACCAGCTTGCCATTTCTATCTTTCTTGAGCTTAAAGACCCACTTGCACTTAAGCGGTCTTTTGCCTTTTGGAAGTTCAACCAGTTCGTACGTATCATTCTTCTGTAAAGAATTCATCTATTTTTGCATGGCTTCCATCCACTGGATTTGTTCTGGATGAGATAGCACCTCCTTGAAATTCTCTGGCTCCCCCTCATCAGTGACGAGGATATACTCCGAAGAAGGATACCTTGTGGACTATACCTTCTCTCTTTCAGATCTTCTCAAAGGTTGTTGTCCTTCTTGTTGTTGTTTTTGCTCTCCTTATTCCTCTTGTGGACTAGGGTACTCTCCCTGCTCAGCAACCTCTTCATCTACACCTTCTGTGTGCCATTCTTCACCTGTGGAAGGATTATGTACATGTACAATAGGATTAGTAACAAAGTTAGTAACTGTATCATTATCATTTTTGGTCTTTGTTGATTGATCACTATCAATCCCGACCACATCTTCTCTGAAGATCACATCTCTGCTTCTGATGATCTTTTTCCTTTCTGGGTCCCACAATATGTAGCTAAACTCTTCATCTTCATAACCGATGAAGATACCGGAAATAACATTGTCATCCAGCTTCGTTCTCTTCTCCTTCGGCACATGTGCGAAAGCTTTACATCCAAACACTTTTAGATGGGAGTAGGACACCTCTTTGTTAGTCCAGATTTTCTCTAAAATGTCAAATTCCAATAGAACTAAAGGACTTTTGTTAATCAAGTAACAGGATATGCGAGCTGCTTCACCCCAAAATGACTTAGGTAGTTTTGCCATTTTGAGCATACTTCTCACTTTTTCGACAATGGTGCGATTCATCCTTTCAGCTACACCATTGTGTTGTGGGGTTCCAGGAACTGTCTTCTCATATCTGATTCCATGGCTTGAACATTAGTATTCAAACTCCTTTGAAGTATACTCTCCTCCATTGTCTGTCCTGAGACGCTTTAATTCTTGACTTGTCTCCCTTTCCACCAGAGCATGAAATTTCTGAAATACTTGAAATACATGGTCTTTGGTTCTCAATAAATAAACCAACCATTTTCGTGAAGCATCATCAATAAATGTGAGAAAATATTTGATACCTCCCATTGATTTTACATCCATTGGACCACAAATATCAGAATATACTAAATCAAGTATATTCGATTTTTTTCCATTAGTTGCTTGAAATGATACCCTGTGTTGTTTTCCAAATAAACAATAATCACAAGAATTCACAGTTGTACCTTTTGCAAATGAGATGAGTGACTTTTTGAATATAGTCTGCAGTCCCTTCTCACTCATATGGCCCAATCTCCGGTGCCATAAATCAGCAGGCGTATCATCTATAGCCGCATATAATCTATCTTCACATATCTCAATAGTTGTCTTGTACAATGTGTAGGGAGAAACTCCTTTAGCAATCACCAATGACCCCTTGGTGAGTCTCCACTTCCTATTGGCGAAGTGATTCTCGTACCCGTCTCGATCTAGAGCAATCCTTGAAATCAAATTCATTCGTAGATCTGGTACGTATCATACATCTTTTAAAACTAATGTGCATCCGACATTTGTGTTGATACAAATGACGCCAATCCCCACAATCTTTGAGTGACTGGTATTTCCCATCTTGACCATTCCAAAGTCTCCTACTTTGTACCTACAGAAGAATTCTCTTACCGGTGTGGCATGGTAGGATGATGTTGTATCAACCACCTATTCTGACTCTTGGCTTTCTAAGTGCATGCATTCATCCTCCTCGTGAACAAAGAGAACCACCGAATCATCGTTGTGCACTGCAACGGTTGTGTAGTCATAATTCTTCTGGCCACTACTCTCACCTCGACCTTTCTTTGGGCAATCCCTTTTGAAGTGACCGGGTTGACCGCAACTGTAGTAATTTCTGCTCTTTGACCTGTTCCTAGACTTTCCACGAGCTTTGGATTTATCACGGCTACTCGATGCTCTATAAAAACTTCTTTCCATGTTTTCCATGATAAGAGCATGCCCCTAATTTTCGGGCTTCTTCCTCATCTTATCATTGAGTCGGATGTCTGATGTGACCTCCTTTAAATCGATGGTATCTCTACCATGCAGGAATGTTGTTTCCAAATTATCATAGGAAGATGGCAACGAGTTTAGAAGCATGATAGCCTTATCTACTTCAGTAATTGTTTCTCCAAGGTTTGCCAGTTGCGTGATTAATCCATTGAACATATTTAAATGGGACAAAAAATTTGTACCTTCACTCATATGGATGGCATAGAGTTGCTTTCTCAAAAACAACTTGTTTGTTAAAGATTTGGACATGTATAAACTTTCTAGTCTTTTCCAAATACCACATGCACTATTTTCATCCCCGACATTATTGAGTACTTCATCGGACAAGTGCAGTCTGATTGCACTAGCCGCCTTCTTATTCATGCCTGCCCATTCCTCGTCTTTCATGGTTTCCGGCTTTGCCTTTTTTCCATCTAGTGAAATATCTAACCCTTGTTGGATGAGAAGGTCCTTCATCCTTCTTTGCAATATGGAGAAACCGTCATTACCGTTGAATCTTGTTACTTCATACTTTACTCCTGACATTTCTTTTTGTCACAGAGTAAAATTGACTGTAAAATAATATTTCTGTGAATAAGCAGAACCTGTGCTCTGATACCGGTTATTGGGAAAATTAACCCCCACATAAATAATATTCATGGTATATGACAATAATAAATGCGGATTACTAAAATATTGTAACCAACAGTAATAATAAGAGAAACAATGACACCGAATGTCACGACCCAAAATCCCACCACAAGCGTCGTGATGGCACTTAGTCTCTTAAGACTAGGTAAGCCGATTATAATAACAATTAAAGCCTCTTTTTTTAAATAGATAATCGAATTCACGTGTCGAAACCAACAACAGAAATATTCAAACAACCTCCCAAGACTGGTAATACTGAGTCATGAACTCTAACTGAATACATGGAACGATCTCGAGGACCGAATGTACAATACTGTTCGAATAGGAAATTAACAGTACAATAAAAATGGAAAGACTCCAAGGGACTGCGACGACCAAGAAGCTCTATCTTGAATACTTTCGATCACACTTTCACTCTATCCGAGTCCGATATCTCCAATACCTGGTTCTGCACAAAACAATGTGCAGAAGTGTAGTATGAATACACCACAGTCGGTACCCAGTAAGTATCAAGACTAACCTTAGTGGAGTAGTGACGAAGTAAAGTCAAGACACTCGCTAGTCTAATAACCTGTGCAATATAGTATACAAAATATAATAGGAAACAAATAACACTGATGGCAACATTAATCAACCAGTGATATACACAGCATGACAACAAGAACAACATTAATGTTGCTCAACAAATAATGAATATAACTGCAACCAATTATTCAAGTCCTTCAAATATAAATCTTTCACCAATATGCTTTTCAAATAATACTTTCCAATAAATATATCTCTAATATACTCCCTTCAAATAAATATCTTTCAAATATAACTCTTTCAAATAAATCTCTTTCAAATATAATTCCTTCAAATAAATATCTTCAAATATAATTCTTTCAAATAAATCTCTTTCAAATATAATTCCTTCAAATAAATATCTTCAAGTATAATTCTTTCAAATAAATCTCTTTCAAATATAATTCCTTCAAATAAATATCTTCAAATATAATTCTTTCAAATAAATATCATCAAATATAATTTTTTCAAATAAAAGTCACCATGTGACACCTCATTTAACTTTCCTCGTGTGAGAAATATATTCAATATATCACATCAAATGGAACGGAAATACATTCGAGCATTTGTCTCATTCTCACCCAATGTATATATGTAGATAAAATCAATTGGCACGACAACACCCTTCGTGCATTTGTCTCTTTCTCACAGTGCATACATATAACAGTACCAAATAGATGGAAGAAATGCCAATAACAATAAAAGAAATAAAGTGGGAAGCACACATGAAGCAACAACGATTACAAATCACATAGAAAATATAGTTGCACAATAACATCTCAAGATAAAGGACTGAATGAATACACAACAAAAAAATATCACAATATAATGTATGTCTCTTATCCTCGCCTGCACGGAAACACCCTTTGTGCCATGAACATATGATGATAATATAAAAATAATGGCACGGCACCACCCTCCGTACTTTTACTCTCAATTGGCATGGCATCACCCTTCGTGCTTTACACTCTCAATGGCACGACATCACCCTCCGTGCTTTACACTCTCAATTGGCACGACATCACCCTTCCTGCTTTACACTCTCAATGGCACGACATCACCCTTCGTGCTTTACACCTCAAATGGCATGGCATCACCCTTCGTGCTTTACACTCTTCCTTACCAAGCACATGTATATCGTTAACAAGCAAAGTAGGAAGCATAAATAACATCAAGGGGAGTGTTTAAACCACAACACAATGCAACAATTCATATCACAATTTGCCACTGACCACAAGCAAATTTCAAATATGTAGAAGAATCAATAAATTTCTCAACAAATAGCCCAAGGCTCCACACAATATATATATAATATCTAAAAAATAACCACAAGGATGAGAAAATAACTCATCACGGGACGACGCATTCTTTAATTCAACTTTTTGATAAAAAATATAAACGCCTCAATTTAATCTTATCTAATTAATTGTTTGATGATGAAAAATTCATAATATGATTATTTCCAAGAAATATCAAATCAACAACACACGAAATTCACATAAAAATCTAAGTGACAGTAACACCAAATTATCATATAAATACAAATTCGACAAACGAGGAATGAGGCATGACAAATCAAGGATTTACTAAGTTCCAATGATTTTCCAATTTAATACATAAGGGCGTCTACGAATTTCAACCGATATAATTTGCACATCTAAACCAAGTACGTACTCGTCACCTCGCGTACATGGTTTTCAATTACACAATTTCCACACAAGACTCAATGCCTAAGAGGTAATTCCCCCACTCAAGGTTAGACAAGATACTTACTTCGGCGAAACTAAACCAAGTCTTTAAATGATCTTCGTGAGTGATGCCACCTTCGGACAACTCAAATCTGAAATTCGACCCTTAATAATACTACTATGGTCCACCACACTAAACAAATTTCAATTCACAACAATGCAACACAATTGCACCAATATTAGTAAACAAATTTCTAGATTTTTGGTCATTTAGGCATTTTATCAAACACATAGAGTACATAGCATTTTACTACCTCTAGTAATGGTGTTTCTTCATCCAACAATCCCTCATTCCCACCAACAAGATATAATACAACATCCTTTGTACAATAACTACCTTCTTAGCATCGTTATAATTATCAATGAACTCACATCTACCAAATCTTACTAATTAACTCATTTCCAAATCTCTACAACACCCAATAATCTAGTTTAGTAATTATGGCTTCCAATCACCATCTTATAAGTGCTAGTACTTATTTATTTCTCATATATTCACTAACAATCCAAGCATGTAGGTTTAAGGGTGAAATATTACCCCTTGTAGACCAAATCTTGAAAGTCAACTTTTGGGGTGTTCATGAGATTTTGAAGAAATCCTATGGAATCCAATACAAAACATTGTTGTAACTAGTGATTGAGAAGTGGAATAATCATAAAAACACACTTAGAAACTCACCTTAAGTGTGTATTGGAAGCCTTGACCGGATGTGTGATGGAGAGACAAGACCTAGTCTTGAAATCCCTTTATTCTTTTCTCTCCCCGCTCATGTATTAATAGGTCCATGTACAATATTTTTTCACTGGTGCTATCCCTGTGCTATAAGGCTTTAGCTTACTGTTTTGCTAAAATCGGATACAATATATTTTTCACTGGTGCTATCCCTGTGCTATAAGGCTTTAGCTCACTGTTTTGCTAAAATCGGATACAGTATTTTTCCACTGGTGCTATCCCTGTGCTATAAGGCTTTAGCTCACTGTTTTGCTAAAATTTTCTGCTTCCCTCCTATGCTATAGTTGCGCTATGGGGAAATAGCTCACTGTATTTTCTTTAGTCTTATTGCTTTTTAATTAACATCCAAGGGTTCCCCTTTACTACAAACTCAAAGATTAATAAAACAATTCTGAATAACTTATCCACTCCAGAAATTCTCATGTGGTGCGGGTCTAAATTAAATTGTATTCCTAAGCTCGAAATTGCTAGAATTAGAATTAGAAATTCACGGGGCCTTACACATTAGCCTACTTCGGCACCACAAATCGAACTCATAAAATTTCAAATCTTCCAACTTCCAAACTCGATCGCACACGCAAGTTATAATACATGTTACGAAGTTACTCGGGACCTTAAGTCACTGAACGGGGCGTTAATTCTTAATACGACAAGTCGGATCCTTACATTCTCCACCTTTTAAACATACGTTCATCCTAGAACGTGCCAAGAATCTTTCTAAGGACATTAAATTATTGAGTGTATTCTTACACACATACTCGTGGGTGATTCTATGTTCTGTAATTTAATATGGGTCCGACAACACCATCTCAGTTGAGATTATTTGCTTTATCCATACTTATAAACTTTAAAACCAATTTCTTACGCTCCAAACATTTTCAAAATGCCTGATTTTCCCATCAACACACGGTATTAGTCGCAACTAGCTATAGCAACTCGTGCCTACGCACACATCAACTTTCTTGATATTGTTAAAGTACTTCAAAAAAAATTCGGGGTGTTACATTCTACCCCACTTAGGATCATTCGCCCTTGAATGAGAAGTAGAGTCCGCCCTCAAATACATAACATAACTTATCTTTCTTCCGCACGTCTCAATCCCCCAAATTTTACTAACTCCGAAATATTTTAGAAATTTCAGCAGAGTCTCTCATATAATTGGGCCTATCCACCTGCCAGAGCAACACCAAAACAACTCCTAATAACACATCCACAACCAAACAAAGCACCACAATATATATATCAATAACACTAATCTCAACATTACAAGCACTGCATTATCATAATGATATTTGGACATGAAACACATCATATGTATGCCCATAACCACATCTTTGGTCTTAATAGTTGTTCATAATCACTTACAACATCGCCAATTAACCTCATGTTTCCAACCCTCCACTTTACTAATAACGAGACACGAGGCATGAATACCTCATAGTTATTTACACAAATTAACGAGTCACATTTTTATGCCACCTGGGCACTCACCTCGTAAGCTAAAAATCCACAATTACAACACGAATTTGGCAAATTATGCATAGAGAAATTCATACAAGAATTTTTAAATAAGCCTAAAAGGTATGACTACCTATAAGTACTATAGTACAAGTTTAATTTCACAAGGGAGAATTTAAACACATTAATTTTCATCACAAGGATCTCGTCCTTATATAACATCCAACGTGGCTCGTAGCCCGGTTTAAACATATCCCATCATATTAAAATGCGAGGATCTCGTCCTCAGTTCTGAATCACAAGTAATATACACATCGTGCCAATCGAAACATTCCATTTTCTTCTTTTAAATAATTTCCGTTAAACAAAATCACAACACATAATGAACCCTCATACCGTTAGGGCATATAATTCACAATTGAAATCAATTATCCGGAAAATACATCAAACTCATCGAAATGATTAACAAAAGTCACTTTTAGCCTCACAACTATTTTTAGTGACCAACACATAATGATAGACATAATTATCTCCATATAATCTCCCAACAAGAGTATTCACATAAGTAGATTTCAGGATTACGAAGCTCACTCATGAGTGGAGCACATTAGGAGGACTTGCCTCAATACTCAGAACCGAATCAAGTTAAGGAAATTGTTACTTTATAATAACTCGAGATCGTACTTCTAATGACACTATCTGGTGTAGCGATCTCAACCATACTATAGCAAATATATCAATGGGTCGGGCCTCCACTTCTTGGGCGCCCTCTACCCGCCTGTCCTCCACCCCTAACTGGTAGTGTGGGTAGAGTAGTAACTATAATGGAGTCCGTGGCCTGAGTGTATTGATGAAATATGCCTCTCCCAAGTCTGGGACAATCTCTCATGATGTGCCTAGTATCACCACACTAATAACAAACCCTCTGCAGGTTCGGCTGCTCATACAGAGTCTATGCCAGATAACTGGAATAACCATTATAGGAACCCTGTGTCGGTGGTGCATTAAAAGAACTTACTGGAGCACTCCGAGTATCCTTAAATTGTTTCTGTGACCCCGTTGATACTGAAATGTAGAATTATTAAAGACGCGGGAATACCGCTAGTCCTAATATCATCCCGTACAAATATCGTCTCTTAATCATATACAAGTTTTGGAGAAGCTTTCAATACCACATATATACATCTCAGGCCAAAACTCATATAATACATGACCCTGCAATCTGATCATTTATAGTGGACTCCCTTCACTTGGCGCGAAGCCATAGGACACAATCCGATGTTCCACAATACTAGCCTTCATCGCTCGTATGACACGAATCATAAGACAATTCACGCCCTTTATTTGGCGCATGCCATCCTCGTGACAGTTAAACTCGTTTCCTCCAGTGCCATGGCTGCTAGTATGTAACCTTCGCTAAATAGAAATCCCGTATGAACCATATAATCTCTAATACCACCAACTATCTCCAGATCTACATCCACCTCGTGACCCTACCACGATTATGATGATTAGGAAACTAATTAAACCTTCTTAAGATCGTACTTATCAACCAGGTATCAGAACCTGTTACACCCCAATGTGCACAACTGAATGATCTCTCAATACTTTTGCATCCTTGATCTGGACGACATGTTGTAACAATGGTTGAGCAACCCTAGCTCCCTTATAACCCCCTCTGTAGTATCACGAACCGTCGGTGCATAGTTAATACCGAGTGCGCAATTTCATATACGAGTAGATATAAAAGAACATAAGATATATGCTTCAAGCTGAATAAATGCCGCACGATAAGGAATGAATGAAATGAAATTTATTTTTTCTACTAGCTCTGTAGCCTCTCGAAGATAAGTATAGACGTCTCCGTACCGATCCGCAAGACTCTACTAAACTCGTTCATGACTCGTAGAACCTATGAACCTAGTGCTCTGATACCATCTTGTCACGACCCAAAATCCCACCACAGTCGTCGTGATGACACTTAGTCTCTTAAGACTAGGTAAGCCGATTATAATAACAATTCAAGCCATTTTTTTTAAATAGATAATCAAATTCACGTGTCGAAACCAACAACGAAAATATTCAGACAACCTCCCAAGACTGGTAATACTGAGTCACGAACTCTAACTGAATACATAGAATTATCTCGAGGACCGAATGTATATTACTGTTTGAAAAGGAAATTAACAGTACAATAAAATGGAAAGACTCCAATAGACTGCGACGACCAAGCAGCTCTACCTTGAATACTTGCGATCACACTTTCACTCTATCCGAGTCCTATATCTCCAATACCTGGTTCTGCATAAAAGAATGTATAGAAGTATAGTATGAGTACACCACAGTCGGTACCCAGTAAGTATCAAGACTAACCTCAGTGGAGTAGTGACGAGGTAAAGTCAAGACACTCACTAGTCTAATAACCTGTGCAATATAGTATACAAAATATAATAGGAAACAAATAACACTGATGGCAACACTAATCAATCAGTGATATACACAGCATGGCAACAAGAACACCATTAATATTGCTCAATAAATAATGAATACAAGCGGAACCAATTAATCAAGTCCTTCAAATATAAATCTTTCACCTATATGCTTTTCAAATAATACTTTCCAATAAATATATCTCGAATATATTCCCTTCAAATAAATATCTTTCAAATATAACTCCTTCAAATAAATCTCTTTCAAATATAATTCCTTCAAATAAATATCTTCGAATATAATTTTTTCAAATAAATCTCTTTCAAATATAATTCCTTCAAATAAATATGTTCAAATATATTTCTTTCAAATAAATCTCTTTCAAATATTATTCCTTCAAATAAATATCTTCAAATATAATTCTTTCAAATAAATCTCTTTCAAATATAAATCCTTCAAATAAATATCTTCAAATATAATTCTTTCAAATAAATCTCTTTCAAATATAATTCCTTCAAATAAATATCTTCAAATATAATTTTTTCAAATAAATCCTTTTCAAATATAGTTCCCTCAAATAAATATCTTCAAATATAATTCTTTCAAATAAAAGTCACCATGTGACACCTCATTTAACTTTCCTGGTGTGAGAAATATATTCAATATATCACATCAAATGGCACGGAAATACCTTCGTGCACTTGTCTCATTCTCACCCAATGTATATATGTAGATCAAATCAATTGGCACGGCAACACCCTTCGTGCATTTGTCTCTTTCTCACCATGCATACATATAACAGTACCAACTAGATGGGAGAAATGCGAATAACAATAAAAGAAATAAAGTAGGAGGCACACATGAAGCAACAACGACTACAAATCACATAGAAAATATGGGTGCATAATAACATCTCAAGATAAAGAACTGAATGAATACAAAACAAAACGATATCACAATATAATGTATGTCTCTTGTCCTCGCCTGCACGGAAACACCCTTCGTACAATGAACATATGATGATAATATAAAAATAATGGCACGGCACCACCCTTCGTCCTTTTACTCTCAATTGGCACGGCATCACCCTTCGTGCTTTACACTCTCAATGACACGGCATCAGCCTTCGTACTTTACACTCTCAATTGGCATGGCATCACCCTTCCTGCTTTACACACTCAATGGCATAGCATCACCCTTCGTGCTTTACACTCTCAAATGGCACGGCATCACCCTTCGTGCTTTACACTCTTCCTTACCAAGCACATGTATATTATTAACAAGCAAGGTAGGAAGCATAAATAACATCAAGGAGAGTGTTTAAACCACAACACAATACAATAATTCATTTCACAATTTGCCACTGACCACAACCAAATTCCAAATATGTAGCAAAATCAATAAAGTTTTCAACAAATAGCCCAAGGCTCCACACAACATATAAAAGATCTAAAAAAACAACCACAAGGATGGGAAAATAACTCATCACATGACAACGCCTTCTTTAATTCAACTTTTTGATAAATATATAAACACCTCAATTTAATTTTATTTAATTAATTGTTTGCTGATGAAAAATCCATAATGTGATTATTTCCAAGAAATATCAAATCAACAACACACGTAATTCACATAAAAATCCAAGCGACAATTACACCAAATTATCATATAAATACAAATTCGACAAACGAGGAATGAGACATGACAAATCAAGGATTTACTAAGTTCCAACGATTTTCTAATTTTATACATAAGGGCGTCTACGAATTTCAACCGATATAATTTGCACATCTAAACCAAGTACGTACTCGTCACCTCGCTTACATGATTTTCAATTACATAATTTTCACACAAGACTCAATGCTTAAGGGGTAATTCCCCTACTCAAGGTTAGACAAGATACTTACCTCGGCGAAACTAAACCAAGTCTTTAAATGATCTTCGTGAGTGAAGCCACCTTTGGACAGCTCAAATCTGAAGTTCGTCCCTTAATAATACTACGATGGTCCACCATACTAAACAAATTTCAATCTACAACAATGCAACACAATTGCACCAATATTAGTAAACAAATTTCTAGATTTTTGGTCATTTAGGCATTTTATCAAACACCTAGAGTACATCTTCGCTTCTTTCATTAGCTTTCTTGTTTTTGACGTTTCTTTCCTCCCGAGATGCATAGAAGTAGATAAACAGGAATTAGCATTTTACTACCTCTAGTAATGGTGTTACTTCATCCAACAATCCCTCATTCCCACTAACAAGATATAATACAACATCCTTTGTCCAATAACTACCTTCTTAGCATCGTTATAATCATCAATGAACTCACATCTACCAAATCTTACTACTCATTACCAAATCTCTACAACACCCTGAAATCTAGTTTAGTAATTATTGCTTCCAATCACCTTCTTATAATTGCTAGTGCTTATTTCTTGCTCATATATTCACTAAATCCAAGCATGCAGGTTTAAGAGTGAAAGATTACCTCTTGTAGACCAAATCTTGAAAGTCAACTTTTGGGGTGTTCTTGAGATTTTGAAGAAATCCTATGGAATCCAATACAAAACCTTGTTGTAACTAGTGATTGAGAAGTGGAATAATCATAAAAACACACTTAGAAACTCACCTCAAGTGTTTATTGGAAGCCTTGGCCGGATGTGTGATGGAGAGACAAGCCCTAGTCTTGAAATCCTTTTATTCTTCTCTCTCCCCGCTCATGTATTAATAGGTCCAGGTACAGTATTTTTTCACTGGTGCTATCCCTGTGCTATAAGGCTTTAGCTCACTGTTTTGCTAAAATCGGATACAGTATTTTTTTCCACCGGTGCTATCCCTATGCTATAAGGCTTTAGCTCACTGTTTTGCTAAAATCAGATACAATACTTTTCCACTGTTGCTATCCCTGTGCTATAAGGCTTTAGCTCATTGTTTTGCTAAAATTTTCTGCTTCCCTCCTATGCTATAGTTGCGCTATGGGGAGATAGCTCACTGTAGTTTCTTTTGTCTTATTTGTTTTTAAATTAACATCCAACGATTCCCCATTACTACAACACTCAAAGATTAATAAAATAATTATCCCCACGTATCTGAATAACTTATCCACTCCAGAAATTCTCATGTGGTTCGGGTCTAAATTAAATTATATTCTTAAGCTCGAAATTTCTTGAATTAGAATTAGAAATTTACGGGGCCTTATACATTAGCCTACCTCGGCACCACAAATCTAACTCATAAAATTTCAAATCTTCCAACTTCCAAACTTGATCGCGCACGCAAGTCATAAAACATGTTACAAAGTTGCTCGGGACCTTAAGTCACTGAACGGGGTGTTAATTCTTAATACGACAAGTTGGGTCATTACACCGAGATTTTTACCTGAAAAACCCTTATGAATAAAGGAAAAACCACGGCCCGAGAGAAGCAACTGAGTTCGCTATAGCGAGGATTTCACACTTTGTGGTACCAAGTATGTAACGATCCGACTTGTCATTTTGAGAATTAGCGTTCCGTTCGGTAGCTTAAGGTCTCGAGCAGTTTTGAAATGTGTATTATGACTTGTGAGGGTGGTCAAGTTTGGTTTTTCGGATGATTCGAGATTTAATTGAAAGAACAATTCTTGTTTTGGAAGCTTAAGTTGAAATAATTGATCGGATGGTGAATTATATCAAAACTACCCCGAAATGGAGTTTTGATTACTCTAATAGCTCTATAGGGTGATATGGGACTTAGGAGCGTGTCCAAAACAATTTTGGAAGTTCGTAGTGGAATTTGGCTTGCAATGGCAAAATTTGAATTTTTGGGAAGTTTGACCGGGGAATTGACTTTATGATATCGGGGTCGGAATCCAGTTCTGAAAATTTTCATAGCTCTGTTATGTCATTTATGATTTGTGTGCAAAATTTGAGGTCAATCGAACGCGATTTGATATATTTTGGCATTTAATGTAGAAGTTAAAATTTCTTAATTTGATTAAGCTTGAATTGTGGTATGATTCGTGGTTCTAACATTGTTTGATTTAATTTGAAGTCTCTACTAAGTTCGTATGATATTTTAGGACTTGTTGGTATGAATTGATGGGTCCCGAGGGGCAGGGATAAATTTTAGGATCATTGGTTGAGAGACTAGTAAAGTTAAGAATTTTGGGGGTTTGACCATGGTCAATATCGGGTCAAGACGACCTCTTTTCAGTACTTTGAGTCCGCGAGCAGGTTCGTAGCATGTTTTATGATTGAAATTCATATATGGTTTGTGTCCAGGAGGTTCCGGATGAGTTTCGGGGTGGTTTCGGATCATTTCGGGGAAGTTTGAGTCTGCTGGTTTCTAGTGAGGTACTGTTCATTTGCAATTGCGAACCATTTATCGCAATTGTGAACCATTTATTAGAATTGCAAAAACACTGTTCATTCGCAATTGTGAAAACACTGTTCATTCGCAATTGCGAACCATTTATCGCAGTAGCGAAAACACCGTTCATAAGAGGTACTGTTCATTCATAAATGCGAACCTGAACAGAATGTTTAAGATCTGAAAATGGGACTTTTCCATTTTTGACGAATTGGAGCACGGGAAGAGGCGATTTTGGGATATTTTCAAGGAAAACTATGGGGTAAGTGTTCTTAACTCAATTTTGGTTAAAATACCTGAATCCATTGCTGTTTTTATCCCGAAATCAGTGAATTGGGTTGAAAATAGTAGAAATTTTATAGACTTTAACTGAGGTTTTGGAGGTCGAGTTGATGTCCGAATTTGGTAAAATTTGTATGGTTGGACTCGTGGTTGGACGAGCGTTCATATTTCATAACTTTTGTCGGGTTTCGAGATGTGGGCCCCACTGTCAATTTTTGGGTGAAATTTCAGATTTTTATGAAAAATTTGTATTTTCATATGGAATAATTCCTATAATTTTTATGGGCTGAAACGAATTAATTCTTACTAGATACGAGGCTTTCGGAGAACAATTCTTGAGGCAAGGGCATAGCGGAGTGAGAATTACATTGTTCGAGGTAAGTGACACTTCTAAACTTGGTTCTGAGGGTATGAATCCCCGAATTTGTGTTATATGAATTTCTTGGAGGTGACGTGCACGATAGTTGACGAGCGTGTGGATGTGCACCATTAAAACTGTGACTTGAATAAATTCTATGAAGTTGTAAAAATTAAAGAATCATGTTATTATCTGAACATTTCCCACGTGCTAGAGAAATTGAGTTGAGGCACTTATTAAAAATTACGTTTAGGCTACATGCCGATATTTTGGGACCCATGGGGTCGTGTTGCTGTTAAATTAATTGTTTTTAAATATACATTTCATACCCAGTCATGCTCATCCATTGTGAGGATATTTATGGGATCGGGCTGCCCGCCTGTAACAGACCTTATTGGCTTTATTATTATATAGATCGGGGCTGCCCGCCTTTAGCAGGCCTTGTTGGCTTTATTATTATATTGACCTGGGCTCCCCGCCTGTAGTAGATGTAACGGCTTGGCCGATCTTTTTGAGAATTCCAACCTCGCTTCCCCATTTACTGGTCAAATTGTACTTTATAGTTGTTGTGTGAATTATCGGGGTAATTGGTTTGGGTCCGGTGAGGTTTTGGAATGAATTGGAACACTTAGTTCCAAGGTTTGAAGCTTAAGTTAAAATAGTTACCGGATGTCAACTTATATGTAAATCACCCCGGAATGGAGTTTTGATGATTCCAATAGCTCCGTATGGTGATTTTGGACTTAGGAGCATGTCCGAAAAATATTTTGGAGGTACGTAGTGGAATTTGGCTTGAAATGCCGAAGGTTAAATTTTTGGGAAGTTTGGCCGGGGGGGTTGACTTTTTGATATCGGGGTCGGAATCCGATTCTGGAAATTTGAATAGGTCTGTAATGTGAAATGTGACTTGTGTGCAAAATATTGAGGTCAATCGGACTTGATTTGATAGGCTTCGGCGTCGTTTGTAGAATTTGGAAATTTTGAAATTTATTAGGCTTGAATCCGCGTGTAGTTCGTATTTTTGAGGCTGTTTGATGTGATTTGAGTCCTGGATTCTGGAAATTTGGTGTATTTGGTTGAGGTCCCGGGGGCCTTGGGTGAATTTTGGATGGCTAACGGATCAAATTCGGACTTAAGGAAATGCTGGAACTGCTGCCTACTGGTGTGATCGCACCTGCAAAGCTTTTGATCGCAGGTGCGAAGCCGCACGTGCGTGAGATCAGTCACAGAAGCGACCAAGAGTGGAACTGGGCAGTGCTCGCAGGTGCAAAAATTTGCTCGCATCTGCGAGGCCGCATGTGCGAAGAGTATTGCGCATTTGCGCGCCCGCAGATGCGAGAATGGCGCCGCAGATGCGAGATTTTGGAAGGCCGGCTATTTTCGCAGGCGCGCATTTTTAAGCGGATGCGCAGGTGCGAGCCCAGGCACCGCAGGTGCGGAAATACCTGGGCAGTGTAAAAAATGAGGGTTCCGAGATTTTTCTTATTTTGGACATTTTGGAGCTTAGTTTGGGCGACTTTGGAGAAGAAGTTTTCCACACAACTTGTGGTAAGTAGTTCTTGACTCCCTTGTGATAATATTCCATGAATCTATCTTCATTTTTAGCAATTGGTTGATGAATTTAAAGAGAAAATTGGGGGTGTTGGCCTAAAGTTCATAATACGAATTCTTAAGTTTTGAACATCGAATTGGAGTCGGAATTGAATGAAATTAGTATGGTTGAACTTGTAATGGGATGGGTTGTCTTATTTTGTGAGTTTCGTCGGATTTTGAGACGTGGGCCCCACGGGTGATTATTGGGTCATAATTTCGGATTTTTGTGGAAAATATTAGTATTTTGATATGGAATTAATTCCTATAAACTTTGTGGGCTGAATCAAATTAATTGTGATTAGATTCGAGCCGTTCAGAAGTTCATACGTGCATAATGGGATTTCTGGAGCATTGTTTGGCTTGCTCGGCATTGGATTTGGCTTGTTCGAGGTAAGTAACTCTTTTAATCTTGGAGCTGAGGGTTTGAACCCCGATTATACGTGTTATGTATTTTGTGTTGAGGTGACGCACATGCTAGGTGATGGACGTGTGGGCGTGCACCGTGTGAACTGTGTAGTTATTTGTACTTGTCTGAAATCTCTACATACTAGAGTTATCAAAATGTAATTCATGATATAAACGATGTTTAGACTACATGTCTATCCTGTTGGGACCCACTGAGGTCATTTCTGCTATTAAGTTATCTGTTTTCATTGCATGTCATACTCAGTCATATGCATTCATATGCATATCATATCTCAGTCTCTGTTGTTATTTATTGATACATTATATCATCATTTTCGGGTTGTTTTTATGACATTGTGACCCCATGAGAGAGAGACTGGAGAGGTTGATGACTGAGTGAGGCCAAGGGCCTGATTGATTCTGATATTGATACTATGGCACGTAAGTTGTCCGTGCGGTTATTAGCGCTTGGGCTGAAGGAGCCCCTCTGAAGTCTGTACATTCCCAGTGCGCATGGTTGATTATATTGAGGGATGGATCTTCCCTGGACATAGATCTTGTCCGAAGCAATTATATACCTGGAGATGGATCTTCTCCATGGGGCCTGATTGGCCTTCCTTGGTACTGAGTGACTGATGGTCAGTGATGTATATATTCCGGGATGGATATTCCCTGGGCCATATACAGTACCGAGTGGTTGAGCATGATGAGTGGAAAGTGTGAGGCAGTGAGATTGAGTACTTTGAGAGTGTGAGTACATGATTCATTTCTGGGATACATTGCATTGACATGCACACATGACATACATGCATTGAGATGTATTTCCCTCATGTTGTACGGTATTACATCACTCATGATTTATCACACATGTTGACAAATGGGCATAATGATGCATTTGTTTTACACTGGTTATCTGGAAATCAAATGAAACATCTTATTTATTATTATTGAAATGATTTTTGGGAAAAAATATTGTTTTCAAACTTATTCATATTTTTCGCAACTTCGGTAAACGATTTGGGTTTCACTGATGTACTTGAAAAGGCAGAACAATTTTCGAAAATCATGATTTTGCTGAGCATCTTATCTCTGAGATTACTTCTTGTATTATTTGCCTTACGTTATTATGAACTGTTGTTGGTATTTGGTGGTGGACCCGACCTTGGTAAAATCTCGTCACTACTTTCAACCTAAGGCTAGGTTTGTTACTTACTCAGTACATGGGGTCGGTTGTACTGATACTACACTTCTGCACATTGCGTGCAGATGTTAGCTGTTGTTGTTGCTGTGCTCGATGGTTGCGGGATTTGAAGATCTACGTGCGTTCATGTTGTAGCTGCCTCATATTCATGGTAGCCTTAGATTTATAAAATCTTTGTTTATGTACTATTCAAACAGACTATGTATTTATTTTATTTCTGCTTTGTAAACTCTATTCTTAGAAGCTCATGATTTGTACTACCAGTTCTTGGGGATTGTATAAGATTAAAAACGTTTATTTACTTAAATTGTTTTAATGATTATTATTGGAATTGGATAGTTGGTAATTGGCTTACCGAACGGGTTGGGTTAGGTGCCATTACGACTAGTTGGATTTTGGGTCATGACAAGGTGGTGTCAGAGCTCTAGGTTTATAGGTTCTACAAGTCATGAGAAAGTGTCTAATAGAGTCTTGCGGATCGGTATGATGACGTCCACACTTATCTTCGAGAGGCTACAGGGCATTTAGGATATATACTTCTCCTCTTTCTTTCCTTGTCATGAGAGATTAATTGAGCTTGAGACATAACTCTTTGAATTTCTTCCACGTATTCGTATGCGCACATGAGCGCTCGGTATCAGCTGTGCATCGTCGGCTTGTGATTCTATGAACGAGATTCGAGATGTGTATTTTGTGTTTTGGTGATGGGCTAGTCTGGAGGACTTGAGGCCATGGTTAGACCGTAGCTTGAGCTCGGTAGCTTCAGTTGTAACTTGTACAATTGGACTCATATATCCGGTAATGACCCTACAGTGGAATTTGTGGCTCGATGAGCAGTGGAATGGCTTTGTGATGAGTATGATGTGACCAAGGTATGTGTTAAGAATATTTGAACATAACGAGAAGTGTTTCCTTGAAATGTAAAGGAAAGACCATTGGGTGCTTGATTTTTTATTTGATGTGATGTAAAGTCTCGAGTATGAATGCTTTGAAGGATCTTTCACGTGTTTAAATTTTGGGACAAATTAAACTCTCGTGCCTGGTTGATGAGTTTGGACTCAGATAGACTAAGTGATTGCATAGTAATTATGATTGCAAAAGGGTATAACAAGATACCAGTTTGAGCCTAAGCATGAGGGTTATCCCCTACGGAGTAATCTACGTATGTGTATTCCTTATGACGTGAGTAGAGAGTTTCTTTTCTGCCTACGGGACGTATATGTGGAGATTTGAATTTGAATCTAGCTGAGAAGGTTGACTTGATTGTCAAGAAAATAAATGCGAGCTTAGCGGATGATTGGGGTATTTTTATGGTTGGCGTTGCATGAGTTGGAAAAGAAGTTTTGTTGAACTGACTGTGGCATTATGGCAAGAATATAGTATGGGTATTGTGAGTTATGGAATGTTTTAATCTATGGCTTTGAGCCAAGTGGGGGAGTCTGCTATTGACAATTTGATTTCATGATTATGTGTTAAATTTTAATTTTGGTCTGAGGCATACTTATGGGTTAGTTATGACTTGCAGAGGTGGAGTTCGAGAATGACTCGAGTAAGGGAATTTCTAGATACGGGTTATGGCACTTTAAGAGTACATGAAAATCATGGGATGAGTGCGTTGTTATTTCTGAAGAATGTAGTGCACAGAGTATGAATTTGATATGTGATGTTAAAGTAGAGTTACTTCTTTGAGTGTTGTTGTGCTAATGGGGCACGTGTCTTTTGGCCCATTTGGGCGGTGCAATTATATTTGAGCAAAGTGGGTGACTCCCGAGAAAATTCTAGTGGGGTTGAGAATTATATATAACAATTGAGAATGTTTTCGGACTTGCGTATGGATAAAATCTGAGATTTTCATATGATGGTGCCTGGACTTGAGGAAATTTTGTATGACTATGGATTCTACATTTTTGTATAAGGAAGATAAGAAGAAAAATTTTAAATTCACATAGGGTATTCTCCGAGTGAGTGTTACAATTGCGGTATTTTTGAAGGCTCTTAAGATGAATACAGTTGCTTATGGGCCGTAGGGCTTTGTGGTTCTATGCTAGGTTTGTGGGGTGAGTTGTGGTTAAAGATCGTGGTGTTTTAGCAAGGAGAAGTATCAATTTGAAGATAAATTCGGAAGAAACTCTGAGAAAATAAGACAACTGGGTAGTAGGTTGGATCAATATGTTAGGTAATGGATATGATCGGTTCTTTGGGTGCTTATGATGTGGGGGGTTTCTACAGGTGCTTTGTGGCAATACACCTGGGTTTGGCGACCTGCGTGGCTTGGTTGATCTAGATAGATTCACTCTGATGGCTTGATTATGTGCAAATGAGTTTCGAAGAGTTTTCAATAGTTACTACCGTGGTTCGAGGTGTATATTTCCTACCGGTGTGTGGAACATGTTGCGAATAGGGATTTTCTCCTGGGTGAGATCAAATGGAAGGTTTCTAACTGATTGAGTATGTAGTTTACTGTGACTCGGAATAGATTATGAGATTTTTGTACTTTTCATACGATGGCATGGTATATACAATGTGTTTTGATTTATGAGTACTTCATCGGTATTGCGGCACTCTCATGGTTGATAGACTGCTGATATTAAAATTATTGCTATGTGGCACGAAAGAATTATAGGAGTATTTCTTGTGGAATGATCGTGCATGAAAGATGTGTTAGTCATTCGAAGGCTAGAATTGGGATCAGTTATGATGATTCACGTGTTCTATGAATTTGGAATTTTGGTGTTTCAGGAGCAAATTGTTCATGGTTACGGACTGTGAAGTCGTGGCCGAAGCTAGTCAGATGATAGGATGTATTATGAATCAGTCGCGGTGAATTTTTGGAGGGTTATTTGTCTATTTATGGTCGACCAGAGTTGATTTGGGGGTCCATTGGTAGGCCCAATTAAGATGTGTATTCTACACCGAGCCGGAATGGTTGGCTCCATACTGCTATTGTTGAAGGATATGTCATTCGGTTGATATTGAACTTATTCGTATTCTGAAATGATCTGGGAGTTACTCATTTATGCTACGAGGAGTTGTGATTCATTGGTTATGTGCACACATGGTGCGGTTCTATTTGAGCTTTATAGCGAAATTTGAGCGTGATGAGTATTTGGGTATTGCATGATCGATTGTGTAATGGTTATGTTCTTTCAGGTTTTATGTGGCATTTTTGTCATTTGCCTCTCAGTCGTTATTGATTTTTTGAGCAGGGTGACTCGGGGTAGATGATATGGACCAGCATTTGGATGGGGTCACGCATTGCAGCGGAGTTATGTTAAGATATGAACCTTGTGTTAGAATCGTGTGATGGTTCTACGGTGTGTGCTGGATTTTCAGCATTTCGTTGTGGCGGTACTTGTTAATCTTGTGGGGCAGTTCTCTCATTTGAGTCATTTTTTTTCATGACTGAGTACATTTGAATTGTTGCGTATTGGTGCACGGATGGCATGGTTTGTGGCTCTGAGTTATATTGGTGTGGCATGTCCGTGGAGTAGTTGTGTTTAGTAATATAAGGTCATTGGACCTAGAATAGGTACTATCAGGTTTGGTTACGGTATGTTCAGAAGGATAATATTGAAAGTCAGCTCAGAAAGTGATTATGGTTCTGGTTAGGGCGAGGGAGATCCGTGACTTGTTGATCTGGTAAGTGATCATGAAATTTCGCATGTTTCTTTTATTATCAACAGCGTACGAAGGTTTTGGGATAAGGTTTGGTTCGATATGGGTTTAATACTAGTATTTGGTTGGTTTTGGAGTAGTCATTGTGATCAGGAATGGTGCTACGAGCATGCGAGTTGTGTAATATGTTAGGTGATTATGTCTGTGGTTATGGTTATGGTTATGGCTTGATACAGCTGTTCAAACTCATACAGGGTGTAAATGTAAGATTCATATCGTGAAAGAAATTCTAAAGGTTGGAAATTAAATTCCAAGGTTTATGGGCTAAAGTTAAATCAATGATTTCAGTTGTATTGTATTGTCAAGCCTATATGGAATATGGTGACGTGGGTTCACCCCCGGGTACGTGTGTGGTAAAATGGAACATTGATTTGATGGATTGGAAACAACTCTTGGCACGTTCGAGGACGAACGTATGTTTAAGTGGGGAGAATGCAACGACCCGGCCGGTTGTTTTGAGTATTACAACCTCGCTTCTCCATTTACTGCTCAAATTGTATTTTACAGTTGTTGTGTGAATTGCCGGGTTAATTGGTTCGGGTCTGGTGAGGTTTTGGAATGAATTGGAACACTTAGTTCCAAAGTTTCAAGCTTAAGTTAAAATTGTGACTGGATGTCAACTTATGTGTAAACGACCCCGGAATGGAGTTTTGATGATTCCAATAGCTCCATATGATGATTTTGGACTTAGGAGAGTGTCCGAAAAAGTTTTTGGAGGTACGTAGTGGAATTTGGCTTGAAATGCCGAAAGTTAAATTTTTGAAAAGTTTGACCGGGGGGTTGACTTTTTTATATCGGGGTTGGAATCCGATTCTGGAAATTTGAATAGGTCCGTAATGTGAAATGTGACTTGTGTGCAAAAGAATTAAGGTCAATCAGATGTGATTTGATAGGCTTTGGCGTCGTTTGTAGAATTTGGAAATTTTAAAATTTATTAGGCTTGAATCCGTGTGTATTTTGTATTTTTGAGGTTATTTGATGTGATTTGAGGCCTCGAGTAGGTCTGTGGTGTGTTTTAGGCTTTGTTAGTGTATTTTGTTGAGGTCCCAGGGGCCTCGGATGAGTTTCGGATGGTTAACAGATCAAATTCGGACTTAAGGAAATGCTGGAACTGCTGCCTACTGGTGTGATCGCACCTGCGAAGCTTTTGATCGTAGGTGCAAAGCCGCATGTGCGCGAGATCAGTCGCAGAAGCGACCAAGAGTGGAACTTGCCAATGCTCGCAAGTGCGAAAATTTGCTCGCATCTGCGCGCCCACAGATGCGAGAAAGGCGCCGCAGATGCGAGATTTTTGAAGGTCGGTTGTTTCCGCAGGAGTGCATTTTTGTCCCCAAAAGTGGATGCGCAGGTGCGAGCCCAGGCACTGCATGTGCGTAAATGCCTGGGCAGTGTTAAAAATGAGGGTTCCGAGAGTTTTTTCATTTTGGACATTTTGGAGCTCGGTCTTGGTGACTTTTGAGAGGAATTTTTCTACACAACTTGGGGTAAGTGTTCTTGACTTCCTTGTGATAATATTCCATGAATCTATCTTCATTTTTAGCAATTGGTTGATGAATTTAAAGAGAAAATTGGGGGTGTTGGCCTAAAGTTCATAATACGATTATTTGAGTTTTGAACATCGATTTGTAGTCAGAATTGAGTGAAATTAGTATGGTTGAACTTGTAATGGGATGGGTTGTCGTATTTTGTGAGTTTCATCGGATTTTGAGACGTGGACCCCACATGTATTTTTGGTGCGTAATTTCGGGTTTTTGTGGAAAATATTAGTATTTTGATATGGAATTAATTCCTATAAATTTTGTGGGCTGAATCAAATTAATTGTGATTAGATTCGAGCCATTCCGAAGTTGATACGCACATAATGGGATTTTCTGGAGCATTGTTTAGCTTGCTCGGCATTGAATTTGGCTTGTTCGAGGTAAGTAACTCTTCTAATCTTGGAGCTGAGGGTATGAACCCTGATTATACGTGTTATGTATTTTGTGTTGAGGTGACGCACATGCTAGGTGACAGGCGTGTATGCGTGCACTGTGTACTGTGTAGTTATTTGAACTTATCTGAAATCTCTACGTACTAGAGTTATCAAAATGTGATTCATGCTATAAACTATGTTTAGACTACATGTATATCCTGCTGGGACCCACCGAGGTCATTTCTGCTATTAAGTTATAGGTTTTCATTGCATTTCATACTCAGTCATACGCATTCATATGCATATCATATCTCAGTCTCTGTTGTTATATATTGATATATTGTATCATCATTTTTGGGCTGTTTTCATGACATTGTGACCCCATGAGAGAGAGACTAGAGAGATTGATGACTGAGTGAGGCCGAGGGCCTGATCGATTATGATGTTGATACTATGGCACGTGAGTTGTTCGTGCGGTTATTAGCGCTTGGGCTGAAGGAGCCCCTCCTGAGTCTGTACACCCCCAGTGAGCGTGGTTGATTATATTGAGGGATGGATCTTCCCTGGACATGGATCTTGTCCGAAGCAATTATATACCTAGAGATGGATCTTCTCCATGGGGCCGGATTGGCCTTCCTTGGTACTGAGTGACTGATGGTCAGTGATGTATATATTCCGGGATGGATTTTCCCTGGGCCATATACAGTACCGAGTGGTTGAGCATGATGAGTGGAAAGTGTGAGACCGTGAGATTGAGTACTCTGAGAGTGTGAGTACATGATTCATTTCTGGGATACATTGCATTGACATGCACACATGACATACAGGCATTGAGATATATTTCCCTCATGTTGTACGGTATTACATCACTCATGATTTATCACATATGTTGACAGATGGGCATAATGATGCATTTGTTTTACACTGGTTATCTGGAAATTAAATGAAACATCTTATTTATTATTATTGAAAGGATTTTTGGGAAAAATTATTGTTTTCAAACTTATTCATATTTTTCGCAACTTCGGTAAACTATTTGGGTTTCACTGATGTACTTGAAAAGGGAGAACTATTTTCGGAAATTATGATTTTGCTGAGCATCTTATCTCTGAGATTACTTCTTATATTATTTGCCTTTCGTTGTTATGAACTGTTGTTGGTATTTTATGGTGGACCCGACCTTGGTAAAAGCTCGTCACTACTTTCAATCTAAGGCTAGGTTTGTTACTTACTCAGTACATGGGGTCGGTTGTACTGATATTACACTTCTGCACATTGCGTGCAGATGTTGGTTGATGTTGTTGTTGCGCTCGATGGTTGCGGGATTTGAAGATATAGTTGCGTTCCTGTTGTAGCTGCCTCTTGTTCATGGTAGCCTTAGATTTATAAAAGCTTTGTTTATGTATTATTCAAAAAGACTATGTATTTATTTTATTTCCACTTTGTAAACTTTATTCTTAGAAGCTCATGATTTGTACTACCAGTTCTTGGGGATTGTATAAGATTAAGACCTTTATTTACTTAAATTGCTTTAATTATTATTATTATTGGAATTGGATATTTGGTAATTGGCTTACCTAACAGGTTGGGTTAGGTGCCATCACGACTAGTTGGATTTTGTGTCATGACAGCAAGCCTTATTGGCTTTATTATTATATGGTTCGGGACTGCCCGCCTGCAACAGGACTTATTGGCTTTATTATTATATGGATCGGGGTTGCCCGCCTGCAGCAGGCCTTATTGGCTTTATTATTATATGGATCGGGGTTGCCCGCCTGCAGCAGGCCTTATAGGCTTTATTATTATACGGATCGGGACTGCCCGTCTGCAGTAGGCCATATCGGCTTTATATTACGCTTGGGCTGAAGGATCCCCTCCGAATTCTGTACACACCCCTAGTGAGCGTAGATGATTATATATATTCATAGATTTTCCCAGGGCATGGACATGCCTTACTTATTTATATTGTGATGAATTTACCTGGACATGGATCTTGTCCGTATCTTTTACATTTGAGGATAAATTTCCCAGGGCTGGATTGACCTTATACGGTACTGAGAGACCGACTATTAGTCGATGTGTATATATATATATATACGGGATAGAATATCCCTGGGCCGGATTAGCCATAAACAGTACTGAGTGACCGAATGATTTGTGACTAGTATTACACGAGATCTTTTTACTAAGATGTCATATTCCTCATATCATGCAGTATTGATCTATTTCACTTGTATTGAGTTTAACTGTTGAACTTAAAAGCATGCCTACATTTCTGTACCATTATTTATACTGGACTGTACCTACGGAGTTCATCATTACTTTCAGCCTAGAGGTTAGTCTTGTTACTTATTGAGTTGGTTGTACTCATACTACACTGTGCACCTCGTGTACAGATCCAGGTGTGTTTGGACACGAAGACTGTTAGATTTTAGAGTACTATTAGTTGGAAACTATCAAGGTAGCTGCTTGGCGTCCGCTGACCTTGTCTCTCTTTCCTTCAGTTATTGTACTGTTCTATACTTTCAGACAGTGGTTTTTATCAGTCAGACATTGTATTCATATTAGATTCTCATGTACTCGGTGACACCGGGTTTTGGGAGTGTTATATTTGTATTTCTTTCCTTATCATGCAAAATTGATTCAGCTTGAAATATAACTCTTTGAATTCCTTCCACGCATTCGTATGCGCACATGAGCGCTCAGTATCAGTTGTGCATCGTCGGCTTATAATTCCATGAACGAGGTTAGAGATAAGTATTCTATTTTTTGGTGATAGGCCAGTCTGGAGGACTTGAGGCCAGGTTTAGACTATAGCTTAGGCTCGGTAGCTTCAGTTGTAACTTGTACATTTGGACTCATATGTCCGGTGATGTCCCGATGAGTGAAATGTATGGCTCGATGAGCGGTAGAATGGCTTTCTGATGAGTATGATGTGACTGCGGGATGTGATAAGACTATTTGAATGTGATGAGAAGTGTTTCCTTGAAATATAAAGGAAGGGCCATTGGGTGCTTGATTTTCGTTTTTTATGTGACGTACAGTCTCGAGTATGAATGTTTTGAAGGATCTTTCATTCTGTTAAATTATGGGACAGATTAAAGTCTCATGTCTTGTTAATAAGTTTGGACTCATAAAGATTAAGTGATTGCGTAGTAATTGTGGTTGCGAAAGTGTATAACAAGATACCAAATTGAGACTAATCTACGTGGATGTGTTTCTTATAATGTGAAAAGAGCGAGTTTCTTTTCTGCCAGCGGGGCGTATGTATTGAGACTTGAATTTGAATCTGGTTGAGAAAGTTGACTTGAGTGTTAAGAGAATGAATGTGAGCTTAGCGGGCGATTGAGGTATTTTTATGATTGATGTGGTATGAGCTTGAGAAGAATTCTCGTTGAACTGACCGCGGTGTTATGGAAGTAATAGAGTACGGGTACTGCGAATCATCGAGTGTTTTAATTTATGGCTTTAAGCCAAGTGCAGGAGCCTGCTATTGACAATTTAATTTCATGGTTATATGTTAAATTTTAGTTTTGGTCTGAGGCATATTTGTGGATTAGTATGACTTGCAGAGGTTGAGATCGAGGATGACTCGAATACTGAAATTCCTAGATACGGGATATATTGCACTTTATGAGTATATGAAAATCATGGGATAAGTGAGCTGTTATTTTTAAAGGATGTAGTGCGCACAGAGTATGAATTTGATTGGTGGTGTTAGGACAGGGTTACCTCTTTGAGTGTTGTTGTGCTAATGAGGCACGTTTCGTTCATCACATTTGGGTGGTACAATTTAGATTTAAGCAAAATGGACGACTCCCGAGAAGGTTCTAATGGGTTCGATAATTATATATAGCAATCGAGAAGATTCATGTATTGATAGAATATGGGATTTTCATTTGATGGTGCCAGGACTTGCGGTAATTCTATATGACTATACCACTCTTAAGGTACTTTCAGAGTGGGCGTTTCAGTTGTGGTACTTATGGGGGTGCTTAAGAAGAATACAAAGGTTTATGGTCATTAGGGCGGTGTGGTTTTATGTTAGGATATCTTGTAGTGAACTTTGGGTAAGGGTCATGAAGTTCTGACAGGGAGAAGTATTCTTGATGGTTTCTACCATGGTTTGAGTCGGTTATTTCCTACAGGTGTGGGGAACATGTTGTGTATTGTGATTTCCTCTTGGAAGGGAGCAGATGAAAGATTTCTAACTAATCGGGTATGTATTCTACCGGTGACTCAGAGTTGATATGAAATTCTCGTACTTTTTGTATGGTGGTCTAATAGAGGCAGTGTGTCCCGTGGGATTGAGAATTGCATGTACAAGGTGGAAGTTCAGTTTTGAAGGAAAGGTCATGAATTATAGATAACATGGTCAGTTTCAGACATTTAGATGAATGTTATAACTGCTCAGTAATTCCTGAGAATGGTGCGCATTTCAAAAGGCGCATTGTGTTTTGACTTTCAGATATCATTGGTATTGCGATACTCACCTAGTTAATAGACTGCTGATATTCAAATTATTGATATGTGGCACGGAAGAATTATAAAAATATTCCTAGTGGGATGATCGCTCATGAAGGATGTTTTAGTCATTCGAGTACTGGAGTTATGATCAGTTACAGTGGTTCATGTGTTCTACGACTTTGGGGATTTGGAGTTCTCAGAAGCAAATTGTTTCGGGGCCGCGGACTGTGAAGGTGTGGCCAAGTTAACTAAATAATAGTATGTGTTATGGTTAAGTCATTAGGGACTTTTTAGAGGGCTATTTATCCATGCTCATATTGCATTTGGGCTATAATAAGCCTGGAATCGACTGTTGAGCTTTAAGCTATGATGTTTCTCATATCTGTAACCTTGCGTAAGCTATTTAAGCCGTGATTGAGGCTACATAGGAGTTAAATCCCTGAATGAACTTGATAAATGCCTCAGTGATGAAAGATTTTTTATTTGAGCTACGATAGCACACTTTGTACATGCCTACACTTTAGTATGTCATTTATACCAGTCCAGGAACATGAAAATCTTATCATACTCATCATATACCTATATACCTATTTAAATGCTCCCATATGATATATTTGGACTGGAGGCCTGGGACTATACCGGGCGGGTTTTATCTGATTAATTGTTTCATTCCTCTACATGCTATGCTATCGCCTAATCAGGGCAATTTGAGAAGAAAAACAAATGTGCACATGCACACATATATGTTCTTTTCACAGAATTTGATGAGTTGGTTTTAAATAATGTTCTGTGCTGGAAAGGCAGGATTAGCCTGGAATAGCTAGAATAGTTATGTTTGGTGATATAAGGTCATTGGACCTGGAATGGATACTATCAGGTTTGATTACAGTGTGTTGGAAGAATGATTTAGAATTCGTCTTAAATAAATGGCTATGGTACTTGTTGAACGAGGGAAAACTTTGTGACTTGTTGATCTGGTAAGTGGTCTTGAAATTTCGCGTGTTTCTTTCATTATCGGCAGTGTACGAAGGTTTTGGAATGAGGTGTTGTTTGATATGGGGTTTAATACCGGTATCGAGTTTGTTATATTTGCAGCTACAGTGAATAGAAACTATTGCGAGTATGCGGGTTGTGTGGTGTATCATGTGACTACATTTGGAGTTATCGCTAAGGCCTAATACAGCTTGTTAAGAATCATAGAGAGTGTAGATGTGAGATTCAGGTCTTGAAAAGAAATTTTTGAGAGTTGGAAATTGGATTCCAAGGTTTATGGCCTACTGCTAAATTAGTAATTTATGTGGTGTCGTCAGGCCTATATGGAATAGGGTGATGTGGGATCACCCCCGGGTACGTGCGTGATAAGGTGAAATAGTCATTTGAAGGTTTAGGAACAACTCTTGGCACATTCGAGGATGAACGTATGTTTAGGTGGGGAGAATGTAATGACCCGACTTGTCATTTTGAGAATTAGCGTGCCGTTCGGTGGCTTAAGGTCTCGAGTAACTTTGAAATATGTATTATGACTTGCGAGGGTGGTCAAGTTTGCTTTTTCGGATGATTCAGGATTTAATTGAAAGAACAATTCTTGTTTTGGAAGATTAAGTTGAAATAATTGACCGGATGGTGAATTATGTGAAAACAACCCCGAAATGGAGTTTTGATGATTCCAATAGCTTCGTATAGTGTTTTGGACTTAGGAGCGTGTCCGAAATTTGTTTTGGAAGTCCGTAGTGGAATTTGGCTTGAAATGACAAAATTTGAATTTTTGGAAAGTTTGTCCGGGGAGTTAACTTTTTGATATCGGGGTCGGAATCCAGTTCTGAAAATTTTCATAGCTCCGTTATGTTATTTATGACTTGTATGAAAAATTTGAGGTCAATCAAACATGATTTGATAGGTTTCGGCATTTAATGTAGAAGTTGGAATTTCTTAGTTTCATTAAGCTTGAATTGGGGTATGATTCGTGGTTCTAGAATTGTTTGATGTAATTTGAAGTTTTGACTAAGTTCGTATGATGTTTTAGGACTTGTTGGTATGAATTGACGGAACCCGAGGGGCTTGGTTGAACTTTTGGATCATTGATTGAGAGACTAGTAAAGTTAAGAAATTTGGGAGTTTGACCATGGTCAGTATCAGGGCAAGACGACCTCTTTTCAGTGTTTTGAATGCGCGAGCAGCTCCGTAGCATGTTTTATGATTGAAATTCATATATGGTTTGTGTCCGGGAGGTTCCGGATGAGTTTCAGGGTGGTTTCAGATTTTTTCGGAGAAGTTTGAGTTTGATGGTTTCTGGTGAGGTCCTGTTCATTCGCAATTGCGAACCATTTATCGCAATCCCGAAAACACTATTCATTCGCAATTGAGAACCATTTATCGCAATAGCGAAAACACTGTTCATTCGCAATTTTGCGAACCATTTATCGCAATTTGCGAAAATATTGCTCATTCGCAATTGCGAAACACTGTTCATGGGAGGTACTGTTCATTCGCAAATGCGAACCTGGACAGAATGTTTAAGATCTAAAAATGGGACTTCGTCCCAGAAGTCCCATTTTCTATTTTTGACGAATTGGAGCTCGGGAAGAGGCAATTTTTGGGAGATTTTAAAGGAAAACCACGAGTAAGTGTTCTTAACTCAATTTTGGTTAAAATACCTGAATCCATTGCTGTTTTTATCCCGAAATCAATGAATTGGGTTGAAAATGGTAGAAATTTTTATAGACTTAAACTGAGGATTCGGAGGTCGAGTTGATGTCGAAATTTGATAAAATTTATATGGTTGGACTCGTGGTTGGACGAGCGTTCATATTTCGTAACTTTTGTCGGGTTCCGAGACATGGGCCCCACTGTCGATTATTGGGTGAAAATTCGGATTTTTATGGAAACATTGTATTTTCATATGGAATAATTCCTATAATTTTTGTGGGCTGAAACAAATTAATTGTGACTAGATAGGAGGCTTTCGGAGACCAATTCTTGAGGCAAGGGCATAGCGGAGTGAGAATTATAGTGTTCGAGGTAAGTAACTCCTCTAAACTTGGTTCTGAGGGTATGAATTCCCGAATTGGTGTTATATGAATTGTTTGGAGGTGACGCACACGATACACGAGTGTGTAGACGTGCACCATTGAAACTGTGACTTGAATAAATTCTATAAAGTTGTAAAAATTAAAGAATCATGTTATTATCTGAACATTTCCCACATGTTAGAGAAATTGAGTTGAGGCTCTTATTAAAGATCATGTTTAGGCTACGTGCCGATATTTTGGGACCTATATGGTTTTGTTGCTATTAAATTAATTATTTTAAAATATACATTTCATACTCAGTCATGCTCGTCCATTGTGAGAATATTTATGGGATCGGGTTGCCCGCCTGCAACAGGCCTTATTGACTTTATTATTATTATATGGATCTGGGCTATGATGGGATCGGGTTGCCAGCCTGCAGCAAGCCTTATAGGCTTTATTATTATACGGATCGAGACTGCCCGCCTGCAGTAGGCCATATCGGCTTTATATTACGCTTGGGCTGAAGGAGCCCCTCCGGAGTCTACACACACCCCCAGTGAGCGTAGATGATTATATATATTCCGGATGGATTTTTTCAGGGCATGAACTTGCCTTACTTATTTATATTGTGATGAATTTACTTGGACATGGATCTTGTCCATATCATTTACATTTGGGGATAAATTGTTCAGGGCTGGATTGGCCTTATACGGTACTTAGAGACTGACTATTAGTCGTTGTATGTGTATATATATATATATATATATATATATATATATATATATATATATATATATATATATATATATACGGGATGGAATATCCCTGGGACGGATTGTCCATAAACAGTACCGAGTGACCGAATGATTTGTGACCAGTATTACATGAGATCTTTCCACTGAGATGTCATATTTCTCATATCATGCAGTATTGATTTATTTCACTTGTACTTAGTTTAACTGTTGAACTTGAAAGCATGCCTACATTTCTGTACCATTATTTATACTGGACTGTACCTGCAGAGTTCATCATTACTTTCAGCCTAGAGGTTAGTCTTGTTACTTATTGAGTTGGTTGTACTCATACTACACTCTGCACCTTGTGTGCAGATCTAGGTGCTTACGGACACGGAGACTGTTAGATTTCAGAGTACTATCAGTTGGAGACTATCAAGGTAGCTGCATGGCATCTGCTGACCTTGTCTCTCTTTCCTTCAGTTATTGTACTGTTCTATACTTTCAGACATTGGTTTTTATCAATCAGACATTGTATACATATTAGATGCTCATGTACTCAGTGACACCGGGTTTTGGGAGTGCTATACTTGTATTTGTATGATTTCTTCCGCTGAATTTAATTATTATATTTTCAAATTTTAAAAGATATGGCAGTTTATTGAGATTGTCGGCTTGCCTAGTATTGAGATAGGCGCCATCACGACATGTGAGATTTTGGATCGTGACAGAGTAAAATACTCCAAGACCACTAAACACTCAAAAGAAATAACCCTCTTTTGATTTTTTTCACCTCACTAAAATACCGTTCAAACTCTCTATATTTTTCCTCACACAATATTTTGCTTCTTACTCTGTAAATCACTCTCTTTCTCTTTGTTTTGGTGTGATTACAAATGAAGGTAGAGGCACCTATTTATAGTTGAAGAATGCCCATATTGATGTATGCAATGACATCAATATTCACTTCAAAAGCTAGTTTCCCAAATTGAACTTCTAACTTGGTTGGCTTGACAAAGCCAAAAGGAATCTTCATCTTCGGCCATGGGATGGATCCAATAGTACTACCGCAACAAACCTTCATCAACGTCTTACTAGTCTTGAATCCCAAGAGTGCATTGATTGCGAACAATAGCCATAAATGCCTTGTAATAATCCACATATATAATCTCAACTTCAGGGTACTTCAATCGCAACTCCTCCAACGCTTGCCACAGATGATCATTGTTACAATCAGATGACTGTTTTTGACATGATAATTTGCTTATAAACTTCCATTTTATTTCTGTTTCTATGTCAGGTTATACGTCATAACGCCTACGCTAATTACCCATATGCCAAGGAGTTTGGCATTAAGATTATTGACAAGTTGGCACAAGTTGAGGCTCCTCACTGCATTTTAAAAATTGATTCTTCTCATGGTTGAGGGGGGGATAGTCTTACTACCCCTGGGTATACCATTCAAGAATTTCAAAGGGTCCGATATACCTAGGGCTCAACTTGCCCTTCTTTCCTAACCTCATTACACCTTTTACAGGTGAAACCCGGAGCAATATTCGTTCTCCAACCATGACTGCAATATCACGAACTTTACGGTCGGTATAACTCTTTTGCCTAGACTGAGCTATGCGAAGTCGATCCTAAATAATCTTGACCTTATCCAAGGCATCATGTACAAAATCGGTACCCAACAACCGAGCCTCTCCCGGTTCAAACCAACCAACTGGCGATCGGCATCGCCTTCCATATAATGCCTCATATGGAGCCATCTGAATACTCGACTGGTAGCTATTATTATAAGCAAACTCCGCAAGTGGTAAGAAATGATCCCAAGAACCTCCAAAGTCTATAACACAAGAGCGAAGCATATCTTCCAATATCTGAATAGTGCGCTCTCACTGTTCGTCTGTCTGTGGATGAAATATTCTACTCAACTCCACTCGCGTGCCTAACTCACGCTGTAAAACCCTCCAGAAATGTGAGGTAAACTGCGTACCTCGATCTGAAATAATAGACATGGGCACACCGTGAAGGCGGACAATCTCACGAATGTAAATTTCAGCTAACCTCTCTGAAGAATAGGTAACTGCCACTGGAATAAAATGGGCTGACTTGGTCAACCTGTCCACAACGACCCAAACTGCGTCAAATTTTCTCTGAGTTCGTGGGAGCCCAACAACAAAATCCATTGTGATACGCTCCCACTTCCACTCAGGAATTTCTAACTTCTGAAGCGAACCACCAGGCCTCTGATGCTCGTACTTAACTTGTTGACAATTCAGACACCGAGCTACGTATGCAACTATATCCTTTTTCATTCTCCTCCACCAATAATGTTGCCGCAAATCTTGATACATTTTAGCGGTACTTGGATGAATAGAATACCTGGAACTGTGTGCTTCTTTAAGAATTAATTCACGAAGTCAATCCATATTTGGCACACAAATATGACCATGCATTCGTAGAACCCCGTCTTCCCCCACAGCAACCTGTTTGACATCACCGTGCCACACTGTGTCCTTAAGGACAAGTAAGTGAGGATCAGCATACTGCCTCTCTTTGATGCGCTCATATAAAGAAGACCGAGTGACTGTGCAAGCTAGAACCCGGCTGGGTTCTGAAACATCTAACCTCACGAACTGATTGGCCAAAGTCTGAACATCTACAGCTAGATACCTCTCACCAACCGGAATATATGCAAGACTGTCCATACTCACAGCCTTTCTACTCAAGGCATCGGCCACCATATTGGCCTTTCCGGGGTGATACAAAATGGTGATATCATATTCTTTCAATAACTCCATCCATCTTCTTTGCCTCAAATTAAGATCCTTTTGTTTGAACAAATACTGAAGGCTGTGATGATCAATAAATACCTCACATGAGACATAGTAGAGGTAATGCCTCCAAATTTTTAGCGCATGAACAATGGCTGCCAATTCTAAGTCATGAACAGGATAATTCTTCTCGTGAACTTTCAACTGCAGCGATGCATATGCAATTACTTTGCCATCTTGCATTAATACTGCACCAAGCCCAATGTGAGATGCATCACAATATACCGTATATGATCCTGAACCTGTGGGTAATACTAATACTGGCGCCGTAGTCAAAGCGGTCTTGAGCTTCTGAAAGCTCAACTCACACTCGTCTGACCATCAGAATGGAACACCATTCTGAGTTAGTCTGGTCAATGTGCTTGCTATAGGTGAAAACCCTTCCACGAACCGACGATAATAACCTGCCAAACCCAGGAAACTCCGAATCTCTATAACTGAAGTAGGTCTAGGCCAATTCTGAACAGCCTCAATCTTCTTGGGATCTACCTTTATGCCTTCTGCCGATACAACATGTCCCAAAAAGGCAACTGAGTCTAACCAAAACTCACATTTTGAAAATTTGGCATATAACTGATTATTCTTCAAGGTGTGAAGCACACTTCGAAGATGCTGCTCATGCTCCTCTCGACTGCTGGAGTAAATCAAGATATCATCAATTAATACAACCATAAAAGAATCCAAATAAGGCTTGAACACCCGATTCATCAAATCCATAAATGTTGCTGGAGCATTTGTCAATCCAAATGACATCACTAGGAACTCGTAATGCCCATACCGAGTCCGAAAAGTTGTCTTAGGGACATCAGATGCCCTAATCTTCAACTGATGGTAACCAGATCTCAAATCAATTTTCGAAAATACCTTGACACCCTGAAGCTGATCAAACAAGTCATCAATTCTTGGCAGCGGATATTCGTTTTTGATAGTGGCCTTGTTCAACTGCCGATAGTCTATACACATCCGCATCGAGCCATCTTTCTTCATTACAAATAATACTAGTGCACCCTAGGGCGAGACACTAGGTCTAATGAATCCCTTATCAAGCAAGTCTTGTAACTGCTCTTTCAATTCTTTCAACTCCGGCGGGGCCATACGGTATGGTGGAATAGAAATGGGTTGAATGCCCGGAGCCAAATTAATACAGAAGTCAATATCTCTGTCGGGTGGCATCCCCGGCAAATCTGTAGGAAACACTTCTGGAAATTCACGAACAACTGGTACTGAGTCCATAGAAGGGACATCCGCACTGGGATCGCGAATATAAGCCAAATAGGGTAGACACCCTTTCTCTACCATACGTCGAGCTTTTATATAAGAAATAACTCTACTGGCAGAATGGCCAGAAGTTCCTTTCCACTCTAACCGAGGTAACCCCGCCATAGCTAGGGTCACTGTCTTGGCATGACAGTCCAATATAGCATAGTAAGGAGACAGCCAATCTATACCCAAGATGACATCAAAATCTACCATATCAAGAAGTAGAAGATCCACACTGGTTTCAAGATTACCAATAGTAACACACACTAATGATAGACATGATCTACTATAACAGAGTCTCCCACCGGTGTAGATACACACATAGAAGCACTCAGAGAATCACAAGGCATAACCAAATATGAAGCAAAATAGGAGGACACATAGGAATACGTAGATCCTGGATCAAATAGAACTGAAGCATCTCTATGGCAAACTGGAATAATACATGTGATCACAGCATCCGATGACTCGGCCTCCGATCACGAGCTAGCTGGAAAAGCATAAAATTGGGGCTGGGCCCCGCCACTCTGAACTGCATCTCTGGGACGGCCTCTAACTGGTTGGCCTCCAGCTCTAACGGTCTGACCTCTACCTCTAATGGCCTGACCTCCACCTATAATGGCTTGACCTCCACCTCTAACTGCCTGACCCCTACCTCTAGCTGGCTGAGCAGGCGGTGAAGCAACCGATGCCGGTATGATAGCACGAGAATATTGCCGAGATCTGTTACTCGCCAATCTAGGGAAATACCTCCTGATATGACCAATGTTCCCACACTCATAACACCCATCCTGATGCCGTGGCTGCTGAAGCTGAAGCTGACCCGGATGGGCCGGATAACCACTGTAGTAACTCTGGAGTGGTGGTGCACTGATAGGGGCTGAATGTGCACTGAATACTGGCTGCCCAGAGTAAGGCATAATAGGACCGTGACTCCCTGAAGCACTGGGAGATACATGAAGTGTTGAATGAAACGGTTTGGGAGGATGACCCCTACCAAAATTACCCTGGCCTCCAGACGAGGCACCACTGTAACCACCGAACTGACGAAGCCTCTTATCGGACCTTTGCCCTCTTTCCTATGCAAGAACCATCTCGATCCTCCTTGCGACATTAGCAGCCGCCTGAAAAGAAATCTCACTTCCAGTCTCCTTGGCCATCTGAAGTCTGATAGGGTGAATGAGTCCCTCAATGAACCTCCTCACTCTCTCTCCCTTCGTAGGTAGTAAAAGGAGAGCATGACGGGCCAAATCCACAAAACGGGAGTCATACTGAGTAACAGTCATATTGACCTGCTGTAGACGCTCGAATTGCTTGCGGAATTCCTCTCTCAATGTGATAGGGAGGAACTTCTCCAGAAATTGCTGAGAGAACTGCTCCCAGGTAAGTGCAGGCGATCCGACTGGTCGGGTCAATGTGTAATCTCTCCACCACCTCTTGGCGGAACCCGTCATCTGGAATACAGCAAAATCAACTCCATTGGTCTCAACTATACCCATATTTCGCAGCACCTCATGGCAGCGTTTAAGATAATCCTATGGGTCCTCAGAAGGTGTACCATTGAAGTGAACTGGAAAGAGCTTAGTTAACTTATCCAGTCTCAATAAGGCCTCCAAAGACATGGCGGACCTATCACCGGTTTATGCTGCAACAACTGGCTGAACTACCCCAACTGGCGGGGCTGCTGGAGCCTGATTCTGGGGAGCCATCTGCTCCGGGGCGGGAGTAGTGGGAGTTTGTGCTCCTCCCCCAGCCTGTGAGACGGCTGGTGCCACTGGAAATGTACCATTCTGGGCCACACCCTCCATAAGACTCACCAATCGGACTAGAGCATCTTGAAGCACTAGAGTGGCTATGAATCCTTCCGGGACATGAACTGGTCCAACTGGTACATTCTGAATTGGGACCTCCTCTTGAAGGTCTACCTGAGGTTCTACAACAGGTGCAACTGCTCGAGCTCTGGACTGAGCTCTACCTCGGCCTCGACCTCTGCCCCTGGCCATAGTTGCCACCGGGGGTTCTGGTCCCTGTCCATCGGTAGAGGTATTACGCGTTCTCACCATCTGCGAGAGAATAAGAGTAGAATGGTTCAATCACCTTTGATAGAATAAAAT